>NW_026889803.1:32877500-33167500 GCF_033153115.1 Saccostrea echinata
TAAAATCATGACCCCCGGGGGAAGGGCGGGGCCACAATAGGGAATCCAAGTTTTACATTGAAATATATAGAAAAAATCTTTAAAAATCTTCTTCTCAAGAACCACTGGGCCAGAAAAGCTGAAACTTATGTGGAAGCATTCTGGGGAAGTGTAAATTCTAAATTGTTAAAATCATGACCCCTGGGGGGAAGGGCGGGGCCACAATAGGGAATCCAAGTTTTACATTGAAATATACAGAAAAAATCTTTAAAAATCTTCTTCTCAAGAACCACTGGGCCAGAAAAGCTGAAACTTATGTGGAAGCATTCTGGGGTAGTGTAAATTCTAAATTGTTAAAAACCCCCTGGGGAAGGGCGGGGCCACAATAGGGAATCCAAGTTTTACATTGAAATATATTGAAAAAAATCTTTAAAAATCTTCTTCTCAAGAACCACTGGGCCAGAAAAGCTGAAACTTATGTGGAAGCATTCTGGGGTAATGTAGATTCTAAATTGTTAAAATCATGACCCCCGGGGGAAGGGCGGGGCCACAATAGGGAATCCAAGTTTTACATTGAAATATATAGAACAAATCTTTAAAAATCTTCTTCTCAAGAACCACTGGGCCAGAAAAGCTGAAACTTATGTGGAAGCATTCTGGGGTAATGTAGATTCTAAATTGTTTAAATCATGACCCCCTGGGGAAGGGCGGGGCCACAATAGGGAATCCAAGTTTTACATTGAAATATATAGAAAAAAATCTTTAAAAATCTTCTTCTCAAGAACCACTGGTCCAGAAAAGCTGAAACTTATGTGGAAGCATTCTGGGGTAATGTAGATTCTAAATTGTTAAAATCATGACCCCCGGGGGAAGGGCGGGGCCACAATAGGGAATCCAAGTTTTACATTGAAATATATAGAAAAAATCTTTAAAAATCTTCTTCTCAAGAACCACTGGGCCAGAAAAGCTGAAACTTATGTGGAAGCATTCTGGGGTAATGTAGATTCTAAATTGTTTAAATCATGACCCCCTGGGGAAGGGCGGGGCCACAATAGGGAATCCAAGTTTTACATTGAAATATATAGAAAAAATCTTTAAAAATCTTCTTCTCAAGAACCACTGGGCCAGAAAAGCTGAAACTTATGTGGAAGCATTCTGGGATAGTGTAAATATTAAATTGTTAAAATCATGACCCCCGGGGGAAGGGCGGGGCCACAATAGGGAATCCAAGTTTTACATTGAAATATATAGAACAAATCTTTAAAAATCTTCTTCTCAAGAACCACTGAGCCAGAAAAGCTGAAACTTATGTGGAAGCATTCTGGGGTAATGTAGATTCTAAATTGTTAAAATCATGACCCCCGGGGGAAGGGCGGGGCCACAATAGGGAATCCAAGTTTTACATTGAAATATATAGAACAAATCTTAAAAAATCTTCTTCTCAAGAACCACTGGGCCAGAAAAGCTGAAACTTATGTGGAAGCATTCTGGGGTAGTGTAAATTCTAAATTGTTAAAATCATGACCCCCGGGGGAAGGGCGGGGCCACAATAGGGAATCCAAGTTTTACATTGAAATATATAGAAAAAATCTTTAAAAATCTTCTTCTCAAGAACCACTGGGCCAGAAAAGCTGAAACTTATGTGGAAGCATCCTTGGGTAGTGTAAATTTTCAATTTTCAAAATTATGACCCCCGGGGGCAGGGCGCGGCCACAATAGGGAATCCAATTTTTATATTGAAAGATATAGAACCACTTGGTCAGAAAAGCTGACTTTTGTAGAAGCATCCTGGGGCAGCGTAAATTCTAAATTATTCAAATCTTGACCCCTGGGGGTAGGGCAGGGCCACAATAGGGAATCCAAGTTTTACATTGAAATATGTAGGAAAAATCTTTTAAAATTCCCTCAAGAACCGCTTGGCCAGTAAAGCTGAAACTTATATGGAAACATCCTGGGGTAGTGTAGATTTTAAATTTTTAAAATCATGACCCCAGTGGGTAGGGTGGGGCCACAATAGGTATTACAAAAAGATCGTTTGGTGAAGAACAGCATGGCCAAAGTTATTCAGGTGAGTGTTGTGGCCCATGGGCCTCTTGTTTTTTGTTAGTGTTTGAGGGGAATGGTGCAAGGACTCTAAATATGTCTCACAAGGAATCCTGATGTATTTTATCTTTAAATTTGGAAACTTGGTATTTCTGAAGGCAAAGAAGTGCCCAAGCAGGAAAACCTTATACATTGTTATCCGATGAACAAGCAGATTACATTCATACATGCACTTCTCAACTGTTGTTGTAAAATGAAAAAAAAATGGGGATAATGACGATTTTACATCCATCTGTCAAGATCACTGGTTATATCTAGGCTCTCAAAGAGCGCATACTGAAAGTAATGGTTACATTTGTTTCTGTAGCAACCTTTCCGAGTTTATGATCAGGCATCACTTTATTGTAAATTGATTCTAAGGCTCTTTTAATTGTTTTATAATCATTAAACATACACACTGATGTAACCGAACGAAATAAAGACTTTTTAATCTTACTTTTTTTACCTACAGGTTCATTTGATATTACATTAAAAAAAATCAGAATATTTTACGGAGGCAAAAAATATTCATAATGTACGCACTCGTTGTCTACAGTCCAGTCATTGAGGTTTGTAAAGTACTTTGGATTGATGCTGTGAAATTATGACTCTGCTCTGTTACATTAAGTAAAGTAGAATTTAAAACATCTGTAGAATTACTAAGTGACTGCAAGATGTGGACATCTTGATAAAGAAGACCTAAAAATAGAAAAAGTGTAAACAGATTAATGCTCATTGACCCACTGATAAGAAAGATAACTCTTGCTGGATTAAATGACAAATATTCATTTATAAAATTGTCAAGTTAAAAAGCCATTTCTATCAAATTTTGCCCTGCAAGATATGCTGAAATTGTGAATTTTAATAGCAAAAAGTTGGATTCCTTTTGGAAAACCATTAGTGTTAAAAGAGAAAAATTTTATATGAATGAACAGAGGTATGTTGAACCTTAAGATTCTTCAGCTTACAAGGATGTACAAATACTAGTATCAGGAACTGGCTTTTCAGATTGCTGTTGCATAAAAGATTTTTTTGCAACTTACCAGCAACACATGCTGTCATGAAACAGGCGATATTCCCTGCAACTACAGCACGTAGCATCAGTTTGGCAAGATCTTGTCTTCTGCGTGGTTCGGCAGCAGAAAGTGCCCCCAGATTGATCCCCATAGCGGCTATACTGCCAAACCCACACAGAATGTAGGTAGATACCACCATACTGCGTCCCTGGAAATTATAGAAAAAAAATGTTCGTCTCTGTAATCTTTTTCTCCAATACGTATTGGTATTTGTCAGGAAGTAGTAATTGAAAAGACTGGCAAAAATAAAAAAATACTGTTTTTCATTTTTGTTTTGTTAAAAAAATAAAATTTACTGACGCTACAAATAATTAGATATTCTTAACCATAATTACAATGTACATGTACTTCGATCTCGCCTGCTTTTATTGATGTACCAAGGTCAGCAAAGGCCAGGAATTCATTGATAACAATCTTTTTTCCTATGAGTTTTCCTACCAGACGACATTGCGACCAGGGAATACCCATAACAAATGCCAAGGGCATAAAAATGTACGAACAAATAAACTGTAATTAAGAAAGATGCATGAAATCTTTATAGCATATCTACCATTCTTAGAAACAAAACACATGTATATACACTATATCAGATAACGTACATACTTACGTCGAATGATATTTCTGGGTAGCCTATACGACTACCAAAGTAGGACAGAACGGCGTCCAGAAAAGCCAGAATGGCGACAAAGGCCACGAGATTGACCACTACATTGGCTATCAACCTCACTGCGCCCATCGCTCCAACAGATACCGCCTCCATTATGTTCTGTTCTTTTCTGGAAAAGGAAACAAAAAATAATACAGATGTTCTTTTATCTAAGGCTAAATTTAATGTCAACGAACTCATTTTTTTTCTTCGATATTGCATTTACCCAACTTCTAATTCCATGTCTTTACCAATGAGGGACTTCGCGACTTTGGCCTCTGGAAACGCAATTTTGGCAACAGCGAGAGCAGCGGGCGCCGACATGAAGGAGGCAGAAATAACGTGTTCTGCAGGGACCTATGTAAAGGTTACACGAAGATGTTATGGTATTTAATAAAACTGTGCTACACAGGGCATTCAGATTAGCATATTTTGTGGTAGTTGGCTACACATACCCCAAATTCTATGTAAGCAGCAATCACGGTTCCAGCAACTGTTGCAAAGCCGCTGGTTAGAACTGCGTGCAACTCCGATAAAGTTAAGTCATTGAGAAACGGTTTCAAAACAACACTGGACTCCACCTGCAAAGCAAATGGTACTTTCTTAGTATTTGTTTATATATAATGTACAATTAGTGAACAATTTTTAAGAATTTATCTAATTTGACATATTTTTACCTGACCAATGAATATGTGAGCTGCGGTGGCGAATGATTCGATTGCTGTCGTCTGCATCACAAATCTCAGGACGGCAGCAATGGCGCGGATTACAAATTGCATAATGCCAAGATAGTAGAGAACAGACACAACAGAGCTGAAGAATATCACAACTGGAAGAATCTGAAACAATGACAAAATTTAAAAAAAATATTTCAGTAATAGGATTTTAGGTTCGTATTACATTGCCATATGGCTATTTTTTCCTACAAATAAATAGAACTATATAATTATCACTATATTTTTATACAAATAACGCGATCATTTAATTAAACAATATATTATTGTCCAATATATAAGAAGGTATTCAATGTAATACTACAATTTTCCAGTTACCCCAAAAGCCACCGGATGTAGTGTGTAGCCAGGGTCACCGAAAACAAACTTGGAACCTTCATCTGTGTAGGACAAAAACTGGCTAACACAGTCACCCAAAAATTTACATGCGGCATACCCCGGGGGCCATCTTAAAATGATGAGCCCCATCCCAAACTGAAGCAGAAGTCCCCAAGTAACAGTCATCCAAGCAACCTGATCAAAAATATGAAATTGCATGACATTATTTATTAATAAGCAGTAACGAGGGAGGGTCTACGAACTTTTCGGGGGTAGGGGGTCCATACTCACTCCCAAAATATTAGACCCCCCTAAAATAAGATGTCCAAACGCCAAAAACTTTCTGGGTTTTTTTTCCGGGGGGGGGGGGGGCGTTAGTGTGTGTGTGTGCGGGGGGAGGGGCTAGTATTGGGATTGGATTGGACACCTCCTTCTGTTTGATAAGCTCCCTCCTATACTTAGTATACGACTTTTCTTACCAACTTACTATGTGTTCGTGTTTCCGAGGGGGAGGGGGGTTCAACGGACATAATTTGGCTAATTCACTATACAAGTTTTAATAACTAAATCCAAGGGGGTCCAGACCCCCCCCCCCCGCTAGATCAGTTATTGCATGAAGTACATAAACATTTCATTGACCAACTGATCATGCTAACGCTCACATTGGGGGGGGGGATTACATATACATGTAAGAGATAATTTAATTGTGAACTTTATTTACGGTAATTTCTTTCTACTTAGAAACCAAGATTAATGAATATGAAAATCCTATTGATATCACGATATATAGCCAATTTAATTAAAATTAGATCGTCCATTCGCTCTCCAGTTTTTTATACCTCCTCGCGATGTATAAAAACAAGAGGCCCATGGGCCACAACGCTCACCTGAGTAACTGGCCATGCTGTTCTTCACCAGATTTTCCCCTTGTAATACCTATTGTGGCCCCACCCTACCCCTGGGGTCACAATTTGAACAATTTAGAATCTACACTATCCTATATATTTCAATGTAAAAATTGGATTCCATATTGTGGCCCCGCCCTACCCCCGGGGGTCATGATTTGAACAATTCAAAATCTACCCCAGGTCGCTTCCACATAAGTTTCAGCTTTTCTTGCCCAGTTGTTCTTGAGAAGAAGATTTTTTAATGACCCCACCCTACTTTTGTCTTTTCTTGATTTTTTCCCCTTGTAAGGGGGCTTGGCCCTTCATTTTAACAAATTAAAATTCCCTTTACCTAAGGATGCTTTGTACCAAGTTTGGTTAAAATTGGCCCAGTGGTTCTTGAAAATGTGAAAAGTTTACAGACGGACGGACGACGGACAATGGGTGATCAGAAAGCTCACTTGAACTTTCAGCTCAGGTGAGCTAAAAACAGGGGGCGGATGGACGAGCTAATTTTAATTAGATTTGATATATATAGCTTATCATTGGACTTGTTAGGAAAAAAAATACATGCTGTAATTCGATTGCATGGACTACTTGACTGAGTTCGCACAATGCATCGAAAGAAAAGTGTAACATGTTTATATAGCTTTTGTCTCAATCAATGGTTCAACTGATTTAAATGAGTTCAATAGTTATTAAATCCGATATCTAGAGAATATATGTGCATTATCATGTGAAGTGTCAGAGTGTTTTAAAGTTAAACAAAGGATAAAAACTTTGAAAAGCTAAATGCGTTTAGTTTTAATGAAAAAAAAAATCCATTACACCACGTGCAGACATGTCAAAGATCGTCTATACTTTGCACTTGGTATTTCATCTATTGTACCTGAATTTAGATATTTTAAAAAGTGCAAACTAGATATCTAGCAATTTATAATTAGAATTTTGAAAAAATAATTCTAATTAATTGATCATATTAATACAGTCTTAAAAGTTCCTAGTATTAATTTAAACCTTTCGTGGGATTTTTTTAAAAATACATTTTTAAAAGTCAATATTTCTTACCTTCCTTGGCGAGGAAGAAGTCACCCATAAGCATATTACAAACAGTGTAATTCCCCCAACAGGAATAAATCTGTGGACGTCTGACCAAATGTCCCATACCAGGAAGGCAGCTAGACCAAGGGTTACCAAAACTGTTATAAATCTGGGGAGGGAAAAAATCTTCAATGCATAGTGAGCAGAAAATTGTCGTACGTGTATGTTATGATGGTCCTTACAATTAAGTCAATTCAGCCTAATGCAAAATTTAAAACCATGTTCTTTTCCTGACAATAGTAAAATTGAGAAACATGCAAGAATAAGATTATATACCAAAATGCATAAAACTTTGTAAAAACTATCTACTTATATACTTACATTCTTATTTTTGTCCTTAATGGTCGTTTCACACGAATAAGACATTTTGCCTGTAATGACAGCACAGGTTCCCAAATGTCAACTTTAAAGACGTTAAAAATCACAAGAAAGAGAAATACCGCCTCCAGTAAACAAACAAATATCGCTCCATTTGCATCGTAAAGTAAAGAAAATATTACATACACCGTATAAAGGAAAAACAACGTCAGGTATACCACACGTTTGCGATACGTCTGCAAGCGTCGTTTCCATGGTGACAGAACGATGCTCCTATCTTTCGATTTATTCTCTTTAGATGGAACTTGCATTTCCTGTCCATTTAGATGAGAAATTTTGTCAAATGTCACACGTTTTTCCTCCATATCGTCAGCTTGGGAATACTCCTGCCTACCTTCAACGTTCGTATACTTAATTCCGGAGTAAGCCATGTGGAAAAATTATGTTCTATAAGTAAACACTTCATTCACACATTAACATCAATGCAAACACTTGACAAGATAACGGCTCAGGAGAACAGTTTACTCATTGTGGTCAGAGGATGAAGTTTACTACACCATTAGTACACTACACCATTACTACACCAATGAACTGCAACCCAGTGCTTGTACTTTTTATTGTTGTATCTAGAGTTTTGTGGTTTACTTGATCTTGACCAAAGAGTGGTCTTTATTCATGATGTAGATAAGACCATGGACAAAGTTCGAGTTAACCAGAATAGGGAAGACTATGGGTAAACAAAACCATGAGATAAATGTTATGTAAACTTCAACTTGCATACTTCAAGTGTCTTCCGATTATGCATCTACACAGTCAACTTTTTAGTCACTGTTCCTTGAACATTAAAAGTGCATGACATCCCTGTGTATATCAGAATCCATTATAGTCATAGGCGTCGGAACCGGGGGGCTGGGGGGGGGGGGGGCTTAGGCCCCCCCCACTTTTTTTGCAAAGGTAGACATAATATAGGCATTGAAAATTGGGGCTTACCTTTTTTCGCTGGTTTAGCCCCCCCTGTCAATTAGCCCCCCCCCCCTCACTTTCAATTTGCTCCCGACGCCTATGATAGTTGAGGAGTTCTCCAATACAAGTAATTATCTAGAGTCCTTGAAGTATTATCGTTCCTAAAAGTTCTTAAATAACAGCTGTTTCCTAAATTATATTGTATAATAAATAACAAAATAACGAGGCTAAACATCGATCTTTTGATTCACGAAGCGCTAATGTAAGAAATCGACACAAGGGTTAATAAGAAATTCAACGGAAACACTAAACATAAATTTTCGCTAAATCGAGTTCAATTTTGTCCTTTTTGTTGTTTTACTCAAAGCCATTTTTATGCCCCCGTAATAGAAGATTCGGAGGCATATACGTTTTGCCCTGTCCGTCCGTCTAGCTGTCTGTTTGTCCGCAAGTACTTTAACCTTGCCCATAACTTTTGATTGGTTGGAGCTATGGCTTTCATATTTCACATGTGTATTCCTTGTGACAAGACCTTTCTTTGGGTACCACCATATTTGACCTTGACCTTGGAGTTTGACCCAGTTTTGCAAAATTTTACCCAACTTTAACCTTGGCCATAACTTTTGAACAATTGGTACTAGGGCTTTCATACTTCACATATGTAATCATTGGGACAATACCTTCCTTCAGATACCAACAACTTTGACCTTGACCTTGGAGTTTGACCTTCTTTTGAAAAATTTTAACCTTGGCCATAACTTTTCAACATCTGGTGCTAGGGCTTTTATACATCACATATGTAATCCTTGTGACAAGACCTTCCTTTCGATACCAACAATTGTAATTCATTGACCTTGAAGTTTGACCTACTTTTTGAAAAACTTTAACCTTGGTCATAACTTTTGAAAGATTGGTGCTTCGGCTTTCATATTTCACCTGTATATTTCTTGTGAGAAGGTCTTTTCTTGGGCACTATTAATTTTGACCATTTGACCTTGACCTTGATGTTTGACTTCCTTTTGTAAACTTTGCTATAAGTTGTCATACGGGGGCATCAGTGTTTCACAAACACATCTTGTTTTTTGGGTTTTTTTTTTTTTTTTTTTGCTTGTGTACAGTTTGTTTGTTTAACCTGTTTATACTCTCAATTTATCCACACCTAACGGTCAGGCACGTAGTTTTAATACTGATTCGAATTGGAAAAATGTTTCATGTCGAAAAAATCTTAACCTACCCCCTACAAGTGTAAATGGTAAAGTTTTACTTGAGATTTCATTATCACGATGAAAATAATGATACTTTTCCCACGACAACTGTCACAGGTGGTGAAAAATCAAGTCTCAACCGGGACTCGAACCCACGGCCTCTGGCGTACCGTGCCAGCGTTCTAACCACTGAGCTATCGTGACCCGATATATTAACTGACTTTTACGCACCTGTAATCCCGGTGACATAATACCCCTCTTTGTAGAAATTCGTCCTCGATTTCTAGGAGTTAAGGAAATGCTGTAAGGCATGGTCCTAGGGAAAAGTGGGTATTTGTACGTTGGGCGCCAAATGTCATAGGTAGTGAAAAATCAAGTCTCGACCGGGACTCGAACCCAGGACCTCTGGCGTACCGTGCCAGCGCTCCAATCACTGAGCTATTGAGACCCGATATATTGAATGACTTTCACGCACCTGTGATCCCGGTGACACAACTTTTTTATAGATACTTTTTTTAATTTTTGTCATATTGAAAATATACATTTAATCAATTATCAATAGACTGAATGTAGAACTACAATATGTGATACAGGAACTATAAATATTTCATGTAATCAAAGTTCTCATTGAATAGACCCCCCCCCCCCATAAAAACAATAAAAACATGTAAAAAGTATCAACTGTACTGTCTGCTTCCTTCCCCTCGAATAACAAAATAAAATTAATATTTGTTTTCTGTTTGTCATGAACAAAAGGCCATCTACTTTCAAGGCTTAACTTAGGTTCACAATATTTAAATTGAGCTATTCTTATCATTATATTAGACCAAGATAAAGTAATTGAATACAGTATTTACATATTGATTACCGATATAAGTAAACAACAGTGAAATCTCTTCACTAACACTTGATTGTCTTTGAACAATTTTCCTGGGGTTAACATAATGTACACCTTTATATGATAAAATGTTCTCAAAGTCTAAAAAATGTTTCTTCCTAATTGGTGTTTAGAGCTTCCTTAAAACACACGCTTGCGTAGGTTGTCGTCACAAAGGTATCGATTACTTAGACAAAGTATTAAGGGATCCACAGGGGGTGGGGGTATTCGGACCCCACCCCAACAGACCAACACCCACCATTGTATAAAATTCATATAGTAAAATACCAAAAAAAAAAATATGAAGGGGGAAGGGTTAAGAAAACTTTGTAGAATTTGTAAGATATGTAGGAATGTAAAGTGACATCCCCCTTTCAAAACAGGTTTTTCAGGTTTGGGTTAGTTAATTTTTTTTGAATAAGGTTAAATTCTCCTTTGGGTCGATCTTTTTTTTTTTTTTTTTTTTTTTTTTTTTTTTTTTTGAGTTGGTATGGAACACCTCACTCCCTTTTCTGGGAAAAATTACAGGAAAATTCCTCAATTGCGCTGTTACGTTTTTCCGCGAGTCGACATTGCTTTTCCGCGAAAAATCCTTCTTTACCGTGAAGCACTGGTATTTTCTTTTCTTTTCCGCGAAATCCTCTATATATGAACCAGGTAGTATACCTTTTGCTCCTTGTCTACCACGGGGATGAATTAATGTGAGAGTCTCTTAAACATCGTTAAAAGACTAAGTAGATTGTAGGTCATCTACGCATTAACCTATACATCTTCACAATGTCAAGGTTTTGTGAAATCCTTCCTATTTCAAAAGGTTTGAAGAGAACGATATCACAAAACCTTGACATTGTGAAAATGTGTAGGTTAACACGTATAAAACATCGTTAAAACATGTTGTCTGTTCAATAACCCGTAGATCCTAATATATTCATGTCGGAACAAGCTGCGTTTTTTTTTTAATTTTGTTTTTATTTTGTTTTTGTTGTTGTTGTTGTTGTTTTGTTTTTGTTTTTTGGGTTTTTTTTTTTTGAGAAAAAAAATGATTTTAATAGCTGATAACTTCGATGTTGGAATGTTTCCCAAACTGCTGAAAGAAAAGAATAAACGAAGGTTTGCATGCATTCCTTTTTTTCAAGGATGGGCTCTGCCTCTGGACAGCGCAAATAAAATATAATAAAGCAATGTCAAGTACCTGCGGAAAAGTAAACTGTGGTTGTTGTTGTTTGTTTGTTTGTTTATTTGTTTTGAAAATATAATGCAGATAAGCAGGAAGACCAAAATCTTGCGAGCCATACTGACATAGTATTACACATAAAATCATTTTCTATAAACACCTGCAATCAAAATCCAAGAAAAATTTCTAACGTCTTTAAGTCTTTTTTAAAACATTGCTGTGTCATCATGCCTTTGTTCTTGCAGTCTAAAAATTTACCTGTAGCCGTCCGATAATAATAATTAATAGTCCAATAATATATCGTCGGACGGCAGTGATAACAAAATCGAACAGTAGTTAAAAAACAACTACTAGAATGAAATCAAGGTTTAATATACATGTCCAGAAACCAAAAAAAAAGTTAGGGAGAAAAAGTTCAGGGAAAGCGAACGCGAGGAAATTAAGTTGTTGAAAATAGCAAATCTAAGAAAAAGAAACTGCAGTTTTAACCTTCCTCAAAAGTAACACTTTCCATTTTTTTGCAAAGCGTTTTTGATACAGCACTGTGAATAAACCAATTTAAATCCATTTCTGATAAAGAACCAGTCTGCGAATCTAGTCATTTAACGAGGTTTGTTTGCCAATGACCGCACTTTTAAAACCCAAGATTTTCATTATATCGTCCAATCGAAATTTTAGACAAAAATCCGCATTATTACTTTAAATGCATTTTGAAGATATCATCCAACACTGTATCGGTATCAATGTCAAACGCACTTAATAAAAAAAAAAATATTCCGAATCATAAAAAAAAAATCCTTCATCATCTGACCACTGTCCATAGTTTCTGCTAAGCCAAACGACTGCCATTGAATGAATGAATGAATGAATGAAACAAGAGTTCACTCACTGGTTTTACTGTCTAAAGAAAAAAAACTTTCTCTTTTCTTTTGTCTACATATTAGATGGTTTCAGGTAGAAAAGTATTGATGCCTGAACTCCTATTGTGTAATTATCGGACTCCTCTAGGTAACTTTTGGACATTAAATAGCAATGTTTTAAGTAAGATATATGCCTCATACAACTCTATATGTAAAATTATCAGACTGTTTTCGGCCCGCCTAATGGGCCTCAAACAGTCTGATAATTTTACATATAGAACAGTATTCGGCATATATCCATTACTTACAAAGCTTTGCAATTACGATTCGTCAAGTTAACAAATTTAACAAAACCAATAACTTTGCTTGTGCCAATGCGAGGCGCGGAAAGTGAGAAATCCGCTAAGAATGTACTGTACATGTACACCCCTTTTTTCCCTTATGGTTCAAAAATTTTCAAAGCCAACCACACCAATTGATTTAAAGATTTGTCTTTAATGATGAAAAATAATTTAGAAAGCATCATATCCTATCACATGTATACCAATACATCGAAATGTACGTTTATGAAATTAACGTACATTTAAGAAATGCATTTAATTTTTGAAGATTCATGAGGACATGAACTACGACGCTTCACGCCGGCAAATTTCATGAAGCGCGCTAGCGCTTCATGGTAAATATGCCGGCGTGAAGCGTTGTAGTTCATGTATCTCATGAATTTTCAAAAATTAAATTCATTTCTTATATTTACATTATTTTCTGATGAGTCACCACAAATATCACGCCATTCATCTATCATTTTTAAAGGAAAACGTTTGCACTATAGTTTTGACGTCAAGTACGGTATTATGACGTAACAATGGAGATATTCATGCTCATCCATGGTCGTTCATGAGAAAATGAACAGTCTTCTAATTTGCAAAGAATCTTAAGGAACAATATTTGGAAATGTAAATATTTAAGAAATGAATTTAATTTTTGAAGATTCATGAGGACATGAACTACGACGCTTCACGCCGGCATATTTCATGAAGCGCGTTAGCGCTTCATGATAAATATGCCGGCGTGAAGCGTTGTAGTTCATGTACCTCATGAATCTTCAAAAACTAAATTCATTTCTTATATTTACATTATTTTTCTGATGAGTTTCCACAAGTTACGCGATTCAAATGTCATTTTTGAAGCAAAACAGTTTGCACTATAGTTTTGACGTCGAAAACGATATCATGACGTCACAATGAAGATATTCTTGCTCATCTCATGGTAGTTCATGAGAAAATGAACAATCATCTAATTTGCAAAGAATCTTAAGGAAAAATACTTGGAAATGTAAATATAATGAAATATACATGTAAGCTGGATTATTTTAAAACATGACATTAAATTCTTGTTCTTGACGTCGCATAAAGCAACGTCAAAATATCGCAACGTTATCGTAAACTATGTTACCTTTACGTTTAATATAAAACAAAAATAATGTTTTGTACATGCATATATTGATAACTTCTTGAAAATATATACTCTCTCAAAGAGTTTTGAGGAATATTATTTAATTTTATCACGGGGCCGAATTTTACACCAAACGCACCTTGTCCTTTAATTAACACTCGTAAACATGGCGGCGTCGGAACCGAAGAAGAGACGCGTAGTCGGTGTACAGTCAGAATATGGTATTTCTTCCTCTAAAGAACAGGGAAAAGATAAAAATGGTAGGCACTGGATATCTGCGATGATGACTCTTTGCACTAACAATACCCTGTGCTACATAACACTGACTCCGCTTAAAATCATAAACTGCAATGCCTCAACCTGTGTTGGTTCGTCGTTTCCAAAAGCCTTTTGCGAGACTGAGTATTTTCAAGATGGGCTTGTTTTTGGTGATATTTTTCAAAACGGCATGGATATATTAGTGGAGTATATGAAGAATAAAACTTTTCCTGAAAACAAGGGAAAATTTCTTGTGCTAAGCAAATTGCTGAAATTTATGAACGAGGGTAAGTATTATTTATGGCATACTCCATACAGTGTAAATTCTCTGGGAGTAGTTTTTCCAGGGCTACCAATAATGCCACTGCCACGGGCTCTCTAAACTTTATCCTTAAATCAGGTTGGGCACAGCCCAACAAATGGTGGGTTAACTCCGGTTTGGTGGACAATCACCCATATTAGAGTCGTATTTACTGACCATACTTTTTATAGAAACAAAGCAGAGGGGTGTCTGCACTGGCTACTGGAATTTGGGAGAATATATACCCCTGGACATTACTGTAATAAGCATTGAACCCTCTAATAAAGTTCTGTAATTCATGGTCCCAGGGTCAGGGGATCTGATGTTAGGCCAATAGGGTTGGGGATCTATTGATCACATCATGAAAATGCATAAATTCCTTAAAAATCTTCTTCTCTGCCCCTGGGTGTTTATAAAAGTCATAACTGGATTCTACAACGTACAGATACAGAAGACAAAATAATTGCTTGGTTATGATGAACAAGGATGCCTCTTCCAAAGTTGTGAAATTCATGGCCCCTAGGTTAGAGGTTCTGGTGGTGGGATGTGGCTCTGTTGATTTAATATAGTGAAAATGTGTTATTTCTTTGAGATCAAAATGCATTAATTCCTGGAAAATCTTCTCTGCTCCTGGGTATCTGGGAGGCAAACAGAGAACAAAGTTGTAATGAGTAAGGATATTTTTACCAGATTTGTGAAATTATGGATCCTTAACAGTGTTGTATTATACTCAGGTGACCATTAAGGCCCTTGGGCCTCTTGTTTCATATTATTTTCTTTTTAAATGCACTGTAAGTATGTTGTTTGAATGTTGAATAACTCATACATATATAACACTTACCATTCACTTTATTGAATAATCGGAAATAATTTAATTAATGGGATATCGATATATGAAACCATGATAAACAGAGGAATGGAAGAAATTCGGAATATGAAAAGACGATTGTTTTTATAAATAAATCAATCATGTAACACTCTAAAATGAGAGATATTTATGATCAATAGGACACTGTTGCTTTAGTTTTAAGTGTGTTACTTTTTAAAAAAATCTTCAAGTCCGTTGGACTTCTTGATTTTAATTTTTCACTGACCCGACCTCAGAATTCACTGGCCTCGGTCTTCGGACCACTGAGTTTTCGTGAAGACTGATATTGACCTACTTTCCAAGTCAGTGCTTTCTTTTTTCCCCCCAGATTAATTAATAAACAATAATGAATACAAGCAATGAAACTGTTTTGATCAATTTGTACGAAGAGTGTTGAATGGACACCATTTTCTTACAGCTGAAGTATATTGACAACTGATTCAAAAAAGCAAAAGCAGCAATAGAAAATTCTGTTTTTGTTCCTTTTCCACCCACTGTTAATTTCACATCCTTGAACGTTCAAACATTTAAAACTTGATTGTTTTCATGTCATACTGACACATCTATAGTTGAAAAGTGTAAGACCTTGCTGTTTCAAATATGATTATACACAATAAAATATGTGACAGCACTTTATCCTTGTTTTGCAGACAGAACAATTGGTGTCCATGATAATCAGGATTTGCAAAGGTTTTCTGAAGCAGAGCTCACAATACTTGTGGCAAACCATTTGTTGGGAAGACTTGCAATATCTTCATGTTATTTGGTTGACAAAAACTGTATTGGAAGAAAAGGGGATCAGTGTTTTTGTGGAGAGGATTCATGCAAGATGACAGGCGATTATGGAGACACCAGTGTGGGTAAGAGTTTTAGTACATTCGGTAGTGAAAAATGGATTAAGGAAGCTCCGAACACTGTATATTAAAGAGTTCTAATTGTTGGGTAATTTTTTGCAGTTAGGTAGAAAAATTAAGTTGGAAATGAAAATATAGTACGTCATAGTAACAAAAATGATAAAAATACGTAGTTAGTAAACATGACGATGCATTGTAATCCATCATTTTTCAGAATGATGGATTTCAGTTTCTCCCCTGACTGTACAACAGCAGATTTTTTTATTTCCTGTATATTCCTAGTCTGTTAACATTTAGATGACCTATTTTGGCCCCACCCTACCCCAGGGAGTCATGATTTGACCAAAATTGAATCTACACAATCTGAAGATGCTTGCATATATCAATATGACTGTTCATGCCTTTGCTGTTCTTGAGAAGATTTTTAAAAAATTTTCTTATCCATTCCTATATAAAAATTTGATACCCTTTTGTGGCCCCATCCTACCACGGGGGTCATGATTTGAACTAACTTGAATTTCCACTACCTGAGAATGCTTCCATATAAATATGACTATCCATGCCTTTGCTGTTCCTGAGATTTTTAAAGATTATTTTTTTCCTATATATTCCTATGTAAAACTTTGATTGCCTATTGTAGCCCTACCCTACTTTCAGGGGTCATGATTGGAACAAACTTAATCTAACTATGTAATGAATGTTTCACATTTAAGTTTCAACTCATCTGGCCTGATGGTTCTTTAGAAGAAGATTTTTAAAGATTTTTTTCTATATATTCCTATGTAAAATGTTGATCGCTTATTGTGGCCCCACCCTATCCCTGGGGTCATGATCTGAGCAAACTTTACACTATGTAATGAATTTTTCACCTAAGTTTCAACTCTTCTGGTACAATGGTTCTTAAGGAGAAGATTTTTGAAGACTTTTACCTATATATTCCATTGGACATGTGGCTCAAAAACCACTTATATGTTTCAATTAGATTTTTAGGCATCACAGGGGGTTAAAGGGTTAAGGGTTAATTCATGTAAAGTAATTAAGATCTTATGCCGATCTTTTAATGGTCATTTGAAACTAATTTCAAATGAGATAATTTAAAGATTCACAAAATAAAAATTTTGGTTTGTTGGGCCTCCTTAAAATACTGCAGCATATACTTATAATTGAATCTTTACCAATAATATCTGGATCAAAATAGTATCCCTGCTGGGGATAAATGTTGGACTTATTTTTTTCAGGAAATGTAGATGTGTGGCATGGAAATTTAGATATTGTCATCAACAATGACTTGGCTGTTGAACCTGTTGAAGATAAAACTGAGAGTCCTAGTGGAAAGTCTCCTGTGGAAGTCAAGCTGAAGACTGTTCTATCTAGAAATCCACAAATCATTGCACAAACTATAGTCTTTTCCTTTCTCCAAAAAAAGACACATCCGGAAAGGGATTCATTTTTAACTCCTTGCATTGGAATTGGAAGTTCAGACCTGATAGTCATGTTCTATGATTCAGAACATGATGTTCTTCTGGAAAGTTCTAGTATACCTCTGTTCAATGATCCGTTTTCATTTGAATTTTCCTACACTGCTATTATTGTGTCTTGGCTTGTAGTGAATTATAAATTTTTATGTACTGGATTGCCTGATCATATGAAAACATACAAAAGTGATTTTTTTGTCCATGCAGGTAAAAAAATCAAGATTTATGAGGAAAAACTAGCATTTGGTAATGTTATCAGTTCTCAAACTACAGAGGGTAGACTCAAATTTTGTCCAAGAGTAAAATGTACCCCAAAAATGCATGAACATGAAAAAATACTACAGGAGGTGTTGTGGAGCTTAGAAAGTTCCTCTGGTTCAAGTGAAAGTGCCAGTAAGTCTTACATGTGAATTAAAAGTATGTCTGTAAAACGAATATTGTAGTTGTTTTTATTCTGACGAAAGAGTCTCAGTGAAGGCTCTGAAATTTGATATAGATGAAAAATGTATTATTTGATAATGTTATGCCTATCCTCTCTTTATGTTATTCTGATAAGTGAAAAAAAGAAACCCTGACAAAAAGTTGTTCATAGCCCATGGTGTATTGCAAGGTCAGCTGAACAGAAAAAATGACTTAATAGTATCTTCTCCAGCTTAAATTTCCAGTAATAGTGTTATGTCCATCTTCCATCCTTCCGTCCTTCCGTCACACTTTGCGTTTAGCTCTGTTCAAAGCTCAGTTTCAAAGAAACTGTCCAAGATATTTTTATCAAACTTCATATGCTGATAGATATTGATGAGAGCTATTCAACTGCATCAACATTTTTTGACCTTGACCATTCCTTTGACCTTGACCTCACTTATCTTAAATTAGTGTCAAACTTCATATGCTGATACATACTGATGTAAGCTATTCAACTGCATCAATATTTTTTGACCTTGACCTTTCCTTTGACCTTGACCTCACTTTTCTTCAATTTGTGTTTAACTCCGTTTTAAAGAAAACATTCATAATATTTTTATCAAACCTCATATGCTAATACATACTGATGTAACCTTTTCAACTGCATCAACATTTTTTGACCTTGACCTTTCCTTTGACCTTAACTTCATTTATTTTAAATTAGTGTTTAGCTCAGTTTTAAATAAACCATTCAAAATATTTTTATCAAACTTAAATATGCTGATACATATTTGTGAGAAGTATTCAACTGCATCAAAAACATTTGACCTTGAACTTTCCTGTGACCTTGACCTCACTTTTCTTAGATTTGCATTTTGCTTAATTTTAAAGAAACCATTTAAGATATATTTATGTAAGTTTATGTACTTAAACATAATTTGGTGAGAATTTATCATCTATATCCAACTTTTTAGATTTCAATTTCAATTTTAAAGGAACTTTTAAAGATATTCTCATCAAATTTCACTATTGTGGCTACACTACACTAATACAAATTTTCATGTTGCATTACTTATATACCCTCGGTGGGGCATTCATGTCCTATGGACATATTTCTAGTCTTGTATATTTATTTTTATTAAAGATGAGTAACCAAAATTTGTGAAAAATTTGTTTAGCTATAAATACTAAAACAAAAACCAAGAATTAGGTGTCACAAAAATGTAGTGATTTACAGTATATGAAAGCTTCCTGACATAGTGCAGATTCAGGTTTATTCAAATCATTTTCAATGGGGTAGGGTGATTAGTGCAGATTCAATGGTGGCAAGCTACTGACAAATAAGTTGATGCTACAGGACTTTAAACAATCTTGTTTAAAGTCAGCATTTTGCAAATTGTATGGTTGTTACAATGTCCTTGTTTGCAAATACAACCTATCATTAGGCTGTATCTTGATTGATATGTTTCACAACAATTGTTAAGCAGGGGCCATTATTGAACAAATTAATGAATCTGCACAACATGCGGATGCTTTCATATAAATATGACGTATGTGCCGATGTTCTTGAGAAGCTTTTTTTTTCTATATTATAATCCAAAGTAAAACAATTTTAAAAAACTTGAATCTACACTCAATAGAAAATTTACTTTTTTATACAATTTTTTACAACTGATAACTCTTTTTCCCTGATCAGTACTGAGGGCTGAGATTATTCACTGTTTGTTATCTTTGCCTTTTTTATTTATTCATTTGCCCTGCATGCAAGAATTAGGTTGGAGCCACACTTGTGGTATTGATATGCAAGAATGTAGTATGAATTTAGATTGTACATATCATGGCCTTCAGGATTGGTATGGGGGAAAGTAATGTGTGACATAGGAATCTATAAGAAAATCTTTTTAAATTGTGCAGAGAGAGCATAGTTGTTCCTTTAAGTAATATTTAATTGAAGTCATGTCAGTATTGATACACTCTCTGAATGCTCACATTTGAGAAAGTCGAAGCCAGTTTTTTTCCTAAACTGAGTCATATCACATTGATTTTAGATGTAGGTTACATTTATTTTCAGTAAAACGAGAGTTTGGGGTTACATGTAGAATGAGAGTGTATCCACCTTACACTCACAAATGCACAGATTTCTCTTTTTTTATCTGTCACAGATTTGTATATTATTACAAGGTATCTTTTTTTCTCCGTCAGAGCTGTTTCTTGTATGTACAAAGACATTTTGATGTTAGGTCACTGCGTAACTTCGCTGACCTGTTGCTATTTAATTTTGCCTGACTTTTTAGCTCTTCTGAGCCAAAGGCTCAAAGAGCTAATGCTATGGCCATTTGTGCGGTGTGCGTAAACATTTTAGAATATGGGCCATAACTCAAGAACCCCTTGGCCAATTATTAGCTCACCTGAGCTGAAAGCTCAAATGAGCTTTTCTGATCACATTTTGTCCGTAGTCCGTCTGTCCGTCCGTCCGTCCGTCTGTAAACTTTTCACATTTTCGACTTCTTCTCCAGAACCACTGGGCCATTTTCAACCAAACTTGCCACAAAGCATCCTTGGGTGAAGGGGGTTCAAGTTTGTTCAAATGAAGGGCCATGCCCTCTTCCAAGGGGAGATAATTAAGAATAAGTGAAAATTTGTTGTCTTTTTTTAAAAATCTTCTTCTCAAGAACCATTGGGCCAGAAAAGTTGAAACTTATGGGAAACCTTCATTACATAGTATAAATTCAAGTTTGTTCAAATCATGACCCCCAGGGGTCGGGTGGGGCCACAATGGGGGATCAAAGTTTTACATAGGAATATATAGGAAAATTCTTTAAAAATCTTCTTCTCAAGAACAACAAAGCCACAATTAGTCATATTGATATGAAATCATCCTCAGGCAGTGTAGATTTAAGTTTGTTCAAATCATGACCCCCGGGGGTAGGGTGGGGCCACAATGCGGGATCAAAGTTTTACATAGGAATATATAGAAAATTTTTTAAAAATCTTCTTCTCAAGAACAACAAAGCCACAATTAGTCATATTGATATGGAATCATCCTCAGGTAGTGTAGATTCAAGTTTGTCCAAATCATGATACCCGGGGGTAGGGTGGGGCCACAATGGGGGATCAAAGTTTTACATAGGAATATATAGGAAAATTCTTTAAAAATTTTCTTCTCAAGAACAACAAAGCCACAATTAGTCATATTGATACGAAATCATCCTCAGGTAGTGTAGATTTAATTTTGTTCAAATCAAGACCCCCGGGGGTAGGGTGGGGCCACAATGCAGGATCAAAGTTTTACATAGGAATATGTAGGAAAATTCTTTAAAAATCTTCTTCTCAAGAACAACGAAGCCACAATTAGTCATATTGATATGGAATCATCCTCAGGTAGTGTAGATTCAAGTTTGTCCAAATCATGATACCCGGGGGTAGGGTGGGGCCACAATGGGGGATCAAAGTTTTACATAGGAATATATAGGAAAATTCTTTAAAAATTTTCTTCTCAAGAACAACAAAGCCACAATTAGTCATATTGATACGAAATCATCCTCAGGTAGTGTAGATTTAATTTTGTTCAAATCAAGACCCCCGGGGGTAGGGTGGGGCCACAATGCGGGATCAAAGTTTTACATAGGAATATGTAGGAAAATTCTTTAAAAATCTTCTTCTCAAGAACAACAAAGCCACAATTAGTCATATTGATATGGAATCATCCTCAGGTAGTGTAGATTCAAGTTTGTTCAAATCATGACCCCCGGGGGTAGGTTGGGGCCACAATAGGGGATCAAAGTTTTACATAGGAATATATAGGAAAATTCTTTAAAAATCTTCTTCTCAAGAACAACAAAGCCACAATTAGTCATATTGATATGGAATCATCCTCAGGTAATGTAGATTCAAGTTTGTTCAAATCATGACCCTCGGGGGTAGGGTGGGGCCACAATGGGGGATCAAAGTTTTACATAGGAATACATAGGAAAATTCTTTAAAAATCTTCTTCTCAAGAACAGCAAAGCCACAATTAGTCATATTGATATGAAATCATCCTCAGGTAGTGTAGATTTAAGTTTGTTCAAATCATGACCCCCAGGGGTAGGGTCGGGCCACAATAGGGGATCAAAGTTTTACATAGGAATATATTGGAAAATTCTTTAAAAATCTTCTCCTCAAGAACAACAAAGCCACAATTAGTCATTTTGATATGGAATCATCCTCAGGTAATGTAGATTCAAGTTTGTTCAAATCATGACCCCGGGGGGTAGGATGGAGCCACAATGGGGGATCAAAGTTTTACATAGGAATACATAGGAAAATTCTTTAAAAATCTCCTTCTCAAGAACAACAAAGCCACAATTAGTCATATTGATATGAAATCATCCTCAGGTAGTGTAGATTTAAGTTTGTTCAAATCATGACCCCTGGGGGTAGGGTGGGGCCACAATAGGGGATCAAAGTTTTACATAGGAATATATAGGAAAATTCTTTAAAAATCTTCTTCTCAAGAACAACAAAGCCACAATTAGTCATTTTGATATGGAATCATCCTCAGGTAATGTAGATTCAAGTTTGTTCAAATCATGACCCCCGGGGGTAGGGTGGAGCCACAATGGGGGATCAAAGTTTTACATAGGAATATATAGGAAAATTCTTTAAAAATTTTCTTCTCAAGAACAACAAAGCCACAATTAGTCATATTGATATGGAATCATTCTTAGGTAGTGTAGATTCAAATTTGTTGAAATCAAGATCCCCGGGGGTAGGGTGGGTCCACAATGGGGGATCAAAGTTTTACATAGGAATAAATAGGAAAAATCTTTTAAAATCTTTTCAAGAACAGGAAAGCCTTGATTAGTCATTTTGATATTGAAGCATCCCCAAGTATTGTAGATTCAAGTTTGTTCAAGGCATCCTCCAGTAGTAGTGGTGGGGCCATAATCGGGGATCAAAGTTTAACAAAAGAATATATATAAGAAATATCTTAAAAAATCTTCTCAAGAACAACAAAGCCATAATTAGTCATATTGATATGGAAGCATCCTTAGGTAGTGTATATTCAAGTTTGTTCAAATCTTGAACCCCCCCCCTCCCTTCCTACCCCCCAGGGTAGGATGGCAAACATCTTTAAAATTCCGTTTCAAGAACATCAAAACCATGATTAGTTATATGAATATAGAAGCATCCTCAGAAAGTTTAGATTCAATTTCATTCAAAACATAGCAACTGGGGATAGGTTATGCCTAGAACAGTTGATCAAAGCTTTACGTATGAATATATAGAAGAAGAAATCTGCTGACAAAGAACAGCAGGGCCATATTGACTCAGGTGAGCGTTGTGGCCCATGGGCCTCTTGTTGTCAAATTTGTCACAGGGTATCCTTGGACCAAGGGCTCCCTTTTTGTACTAAAACTAGGGTTGTGACCCTTAAACAAGGGGAGATAATTAGGAAAATAGAAACAAAAGTACTGGTTGCTAAAAAATCTTCTTCTCAAGAACCACTGGGCAGATTATCACCAAACATACACAAAAGGATTAGGATATGTTGTAGATTAAAATTTGCACGGGGATTTACCCTGGGGCAAAGGGCGTGGTCTCAAGGTCACTTCAAAGTTGACCAAAAATTACATTTTTTTAAAATGTTGATATTTTGCTTACTATAAGGACTAGGATCATCAAATCTTGTCAGTTGATGCATCTAAGGACCTCATATTGTTGACTCAAAAGTAGGTCATGGTGACCTACTTTTTAAATTTTGCGGCCATTCTTTTTCAAAATAATTTAGAGGCATATTTTGAACAATTTAAGGCCTATGATCATCAAACTTTGTCAGTTGATGTATCTTGGGTCCTCAAAGTACGTTAACTTAGAAGTAGGTCACCTTGACCTACTTTTTGAACTTTATGGCTAATCTTTTTCAAAACAATTAAGGTCATTAATTCGAATACCGAGAGGTTTAGAATCATTAAATCTTCTAAGATGATGCATCTTAGGGACCTACTTTTTGAACTTTGCAGGCATTTGATTTCAAAGTGTTTTAGAGGCATGATTTGGACATTTTAAGGCCTATGATCATAAAACTTTGTAAGTTGATGCATCTTGGGTCCTCAAAAAAGGTCAACTGAAAAGTAGGTCACCGTGACCTACTTTTCATTTTATATGACTATAATTAAATATTTCAGGTACTAATTGGCTTAGAATCATCAAACTTTGTCAGTTGATGCATCTTGGGTCTTCGGAGTAGGTCGACTGAAAAGTAGGTCACGGTGACCTATTTTTGAAAATTTATTGCTTTAATTAAATATTTCGGGTACTAATTGGCTTAGAATCATCAAACTTTGTCAGTTGATGCATCTTGGGTCCTTGGAGTATGACAACTGAAAAGTAGGTTACGGTGACCTACTTTTGAAATTTTATGGCCGTATTTAATATTTTCGGGTACTAATTGGCTTAGAATTGTCAAACTTTGTCAGTCGATGTATCTTGGGTCCTCGGAGTACAACAACTGAAAAGTAGGTCACCGTGACCTACTTTTGAAAATTTATGGCTTTAATTATTTCAAGAACTAATTGGCTTAGAATCATCAAACTTTGTCAGTTGATGCATCTTGGGTCCTTGGAGTACAACAACTGAAAAGTAGGTCACTTTGATCTACTTATAAAATTTTATGGTTATAATTTTAAAAAATATTTTAGGTATTAATTGGCTTAGAATCATCAAACTTAGTAGATGGGTCCTCAGAGAATGACAAGTGATAAGTAGGTCACCATGACCAACTCTCGGTTTCTAATTGGCTTAGAATCATCTTGGGTTCTCAGAGTGTGAATTGGAATTTCAAGGGTTTATCTAAATATACAGAATACTTAGAGGGTTCAAATAGAAGCGATAGGTTGTACAGTTTATCAGAAGAGCGATTCAAGGCCCTTGGGCCTCTTGTTTTTCTGCTGCCCATGTTTCACAAGACAGCTTGAAAGTTTAACATGGAAATGTCCAAGGAAAACCCGTCAAAAGTTTTTTAGCTCACCTGAGCCGAAGGCTCAAGTGAGCTTTTCTGATTGAAATTTGTCCATTGTCTATGGTTGTCATTGTTGTTGTCGTAAGCTTTTTACATTTCATCTTCTTCTCCAGAACCACTGGGCCAATTTCAACCAAACTTGCCATAAAGTATCCTTGGGTAGAGGGGATTCAAGTTTGTTCAAATGAAGGGCCACGCCCTCTTCAAAGGGGAGATAATTAAGAATTAGTGAAAATTTAATGGCATCTTTTAAAAATCTTCTTCTCAAGAACCACTGGGCCAGAAAATATAAAACGATTGTGGAAGCATCCTCAGGTTGTGTAGATTCAAGTTTGTTTACATGACCCACTGGGGGTAGGGTGGGGCCACAATAGGCAATCAAAGTTTAACATAGGAATATATAGGAACAAATCTTTAAAAATCTTCTTCTCTAGAACCACTGGAGCAGAATTAAGAGTTGAAACTTACATGAAAGCTTCATTACCTAGTGTAGATTCAATTTTGTTCAAATCATGACCCCCCTGGGGTAGGGTGGGGCCACAATGGGCAATCAAAGTTTTACATACTAGGAATATATAGGAAAAAAATCTTTAAAAATCCTCTTCTCAAGAACCACTGAACCAGAAGAGTAGAAACTTATGTGAGAGCTTCATTATATAGTAAAGATTCAAGTTTGTTCAAATCATGACCCGGGGTGTACAGATCAAGTTTGCATTTTGTTCTGCTTCAATGATTTTTGACGGAATTCCGACCTTTTCAATTTTTCAGGGTTTTCCGCAATTTTTTCCTAAATGCTTGCAGATATTGAGCTGATTTTTGGCATGTGTCTTTACCTTGATGAGTTATAGATCAAGTTTGCATTTCATTCCGCTTCATTGATTTTTGACGGAATTATGGCATTTTCAATTTTTAACGGGAACCAGATTACACTTGCTGGTAGGGGACTAGTATTGCTAATGCAATACTCTCAGAATGCTTGTTTTAAAGATGGCCCTAGCCTCTCATTTTCTGCGTTAGTAGAATTCTCTGAATGCAAACAAGAATTCCCTAGAGTTGAATGCTTCAATGCTTTATTATTTGAAATATGTTCAATTCATATATGTATAAACAACCAAATCTGTTCAGAACAGATGATAATTGATAATCTATAGTACTTAATCACAAAGTACTAAATACCAATACAAATATATTATAGCTAAAAATTTCTTTTTAGATTTAAGTTTTAGATGGAAAAAGCATGATTGAATGCAATATTATCTAGCTTAATTTAGTTTTCATTTGCAAAAATACCTAATATGCTCATGTCTCACATTCACACATAAAACATAAGTCTGTGCGTAAAATTTTTTATCATTAACAAAGGATTTGTAGATGGAAATCTCCCTCTACCTAAGTGGTTTAGATTACAAAATAAATAATTTTCATTCACACAGAAATTATTCCTTTTTTTTGTCATCTTCTTACATAGTACAACATAGAAAAATTAGGTTTTCCAACATCAGTTTAGACATGATCATTTCAATATCAGTTTAAAAGTGATTATTCTAATATCAGTTTAACAGTCATTATGCCAATATCAGTTTAACAGAAAAAAATCTGTTTCAATATGTGAAACTTATTTTCAGTAATTACTAATCTTAAAAAAAAAAACCCACCCAATTAATTCATTGATTATTTTCAAATAAAAAGCACTAGAAATGGTTTGGTTTAAAAAAAAATGTGTACACAAATACAACATTCTACGTTTTGTATGTTTGTAGTATGGAATATTCGAGGGTGCTTTTTCATGAAAGCTCATCAATAAGAGAGTTATAAAACATATACCTCATTAACCCAAGCTGCCTATTAGCTGCATTAATAATTAACTTATCCTGACATCGTGACAAATCATACATAACAATTGGTTGTAAAAATATTAAAATTCTACCATGAATATGACGTTTTATATGAGACTACATGACAAGTACAGTCAAAAGAAATCTGAGCACTGATATTATTGGCACAATTCTCTTTACAAAGGTGATAAGGGCAGAAATCAGATATATCATTACTGTAACAGATACAATAAAAAACAAGAGGCCCAAGGGCCTTAACGGTCACCTGAGTATAATACAACAATTTAGAGAATCCATAGAGTATAAAATGAACTGAAAAGTGAAGCTTTGTTGCCCAAAAGCAAGAAAAATAGGGTGATCAGGTTCAACAAAATAATTAATCTAGTGTTCATTAACAGTTCATAAATTAGGTTCTAATCTGTTCCCCATTTATCACTATCACCATACAGTATATTAACAAACTATCAATGCTTCTGTACTATTTTAATTCCTTGTTGGAATCTCTTACATTGGACTCTCTTGGTCTTTGATGAACATTGAATAAGACAAGTTATTTTTGTCTCATTTTTATTTATCTATTACTTACAAGTCTACCTGATCATTAAAACTATGAAAGTACTTTTTGTATTATACAATAAAAAATCTTGCAAAATTCTCTTATTCTATTAACCTTTCAAGTACATTATTTACAGTGACTAATTATCAAAAGTAAATGGCAAAGGGGAATAACTCCCCTCAGTAGAATACAAATTAATAGAGCCCTGGCCAGGACCAGAACACTTGACAAAATGGCCCAGATGTTCAAAAATATTTATCAAAACTTTTACTCTTTTTGCCTCTGATATGCCGAGGTGCAGAAAAGATTTTCAAAGAAATAATGCAGTTTTTACTACAGATTCACTACATTATCAATAGAACCCCCCAGCCCCCCCCCCACCTCCCATCCCCACCGAGAAACACCAGAGTCTCTCACCCTGGGACCAGAAGTTTATTCATCATACATGTAAGTAATCACTTTGTTTATCTGATTAACACTAAGGAGCAGACAGGATTATTTAACAGAATTAATGCATTTTCACTACATTATCAAGAGCCCCACCCTTACACCAGCACATCTGACCCAGGGGTCATGCAATTCACTACTCTGGAAGAAGTAATCATGCTCATCATAACTATACACTTAGCTTCTTTGCTTTTTAACCAGAAGCAGAAAAGAATATTTTCAGAGAAATTTTGCTTTTTCACTATATAATCAATAGAGCCCCCCCCCCCCCCCTTTTCACCAGAACCCTTGACCCTGGGGCCATGAATTTCACAATTTTGGTAGAGGGCTCAATGCTTATTACAATCATGTCAACAGTTTGACTGCTTGATGTCCAGGAGTAAAGAAGAAGATTTTTAAAGATTGCATTAATTTTGGTGGTTTTAGCCCCACCCCTCAGGCCCCAGGGGGGCAGGGACCATGAAATTCACAATTTTTGTCCCCCTTCACCCATAGATGCTATATGCCAAAATTGGCTGAAATTGGTTGAGCGGTTTCAGAGAAAAAGCTGAAAATGTTTAAATGTTAACGCACGACGCACGTCGGACGACGCACGACGACGGACAAAAACGGATAGCAATAGGTCACCTGAGTGACTCAGGTGACCTAAAAATATGAAAACTGTACTTTTTTTTTTTAGCAGAAAACAACTCGCTCTCCTTTTTCCTTCATTTCTGACATCTTTTATAGGATTTTTTTTATAGCTTTAAGTAATATACATCAGCAGGTACACTGTATCTATTGCATGATTTGAATTTGTGACATTTGGTATAAGAAGTCTGCCATTTTTCAACACCTGATATCCCAGAATTCAACAGTGATACAGGGTTTATTTTAGTTCATCTGTCCTCAATAGACTCCAGTTGGTCATGGTATTCGGTAAAAAGTCTTTGGAGTTTTAGATTAGAACCAATGCTTGGTAACATCTCCTGAAGTAGACTTCTTTTATCCATTCCCTAATGAACAAAATGGATAGAAGTTTCTTTCATTTGGATGTTAATTACCTTTCTTATATTCTTTTGTTTGTATGCTGTTGAATGTACAAGACACAAATTTTCAAGAGATCCAAAATAAGAGATTCTATAAATACATGTAGAATTATTTTTCAATGTGTACATGTACTTTCAATGTGTACATGTATGTCTCTGTACTGTTACATTTTTTTCTTCAAGATGGTACTTTCAGTACCTAAACTGAGCTTATGAAACAAATTGTCCCCACCCAAGCACCTGCAAATTCAACCTCTGATCTTAAAGCATGACATTAAACAGAATGAAACATTGAGTAATTAAACTTCTACTTAAAACAGAATAACAGCTGACAAAGGTTAACATCAGAAACAAAAAGCTATGTGACCCCATCTTTGATTTCATTAATAGAAGTCTGTATTTACCAAAATGAGGGGATCCCAGGAAGATTTTCCCTTCGTCTTATACACTGGTCCTAAAAGGTCGTCACAGACATCTCGAAGTTTGGACTCAAAGATGTGCCTGGATTCTGACTCGAGTCCTAAGTACAGAAAACAGCATTAACAGAGTAAGACACTCTTAACAAACATAGGAGAACATCTAAACAGGTTATTGGCTCCTGGTTATCTTTGTAAATAAAATAGTGCATCTACTAAATGAATTGACATGTGTACACACACTCTGTAAATGAGTAGTTTATATAAAGTACACTGTACTAATAACTACAGGTACATATACAAGTAAGGGAAATCATCACTACAGGGAGAACAGGACACAAATCACATCCCTATACAGAGGCCAAAAATCATATCTCTTTACAAACTATTATCCAAGAAAATCTTGCTGAAGTTCCACATTTTCTGGAAACTAAATCAAATGGATATTAATACTGTATGATCTGAGTCTATTTATAAAACGTAATGATTTATGAATCAATGTTGAATTATTAATGCGGTGCAAACCTTCCTGAGAGAGGTATCTTGTGTAAGTCTGCAGCCAGAACTTGTACTCAGGAGCTGACTTAAGCAGAAGACATGCTGCCAGCTGAGATTCAATATGACTGAGGGTGGAGCTCTGCTGCAGTGATTGTCCAGCGCTGAAGATACGACTGGCCTGCATACCCAGTCTGAAATACACAATTTATCATACAATTAAACAGAATAAAAAGGAAATTATAAATTGGTTCCAGGCAGTTGAAATATAAATCCTTGAACATGGATTTAAATTCTACATCGGCATCATTCATCAGAAAAAAAATAAAGTTTTCAAGTTAGGGCTTGTGCAAGGGAAATCTTAGACTTGGATAGGTTTACCTTTCATGAGAAGTCTGTAATGAGGCCAGTGGTCCCTGAATTTTGGTGGAGTCTCTAGGTGGTGCACAGCTGTGGTGGTCTGAACACTGCTGGAGAGAGTCTGCTTTGTTATGGAGGAGCATCCTATCATAAAAGTACAACATACAACTATCAAACAAATTCTAAACAGACAAGACTTTCTGTATCATACTAAAAATACTGCCCAAAAAAGAAAGCAATAATTATTTTTATCATTTTTTTTGGAAACCAAAAAAAAAAAAACTCATAATAAACAAATAAATAAACAAGAGGCCCAAGGGAGTATAAAACAACAATCCATAGAAGATCCATGGAATATATAATAAACTGACAGAAGAAGCTTCTGTAAATCTTTGATCGTCCATTGTGGCCCCACCCTATCCCCAGAGTCATGATTTGAACAAACTTGAATCTATACTACCTGAGGATGTTTCCATGTAAATATAACCAATCATGGCTTTGCTGTTCTTGAGAAAAGAATTTTTTCAAGATTTTCCCTATATATTCCAATGTAAAACTTTCATTGTTCATTGTGACCCACCCTACCCCTGGGGATCATGATTTTAACAAACTTGAATCTACACTACCTGAACATGTTTCCATATTTCATCTTTCTTGGCCCAGTGGTTCTGGTGAAGAAGATTTTTCCAATGTATTCCCATGTAAAACTTTGATCATCCATTGTGGCCCCACCCTACCCCCGGGGGTCATGATTTGATCTAACTTGAATCTACACTACCTGAGGTTGCTTCCAATAAATATGATCAATCAGGGCATAGCTGTTCCTGAGAAGAAGATTTTTAAAGATTTTTTCCTATATATTTCTATGTAAACTTTGATCCTCCACTGTAGCCCAACCCTACACCCGGGGGTCATGATTTGAACAAATTTGAATCTACACTACCTGAGAATGCTTCCATATAAATATGACTCACCATGGCTTTGCTGTTCTTGAGAAGAAGATTTTTAAAGATTTTTTCCTATATACTTCTGTGTAAAACTGTTTGTCCTTTGTGGCCCCACCCTACCCCCGGGGGTCATGATTTGAACAAACTTGAATCTACACTATTCCTGAGGATGCTTCCACATAAATTCCATCTTTATTGGCCCAGTGGTTCTGGTGGAGAAGATTTTTGAAGATTTTTTCAATGTATTTCTTTGTAAAATTTTGATCCTCCATTGTGGCTCCACCCTACCCCTGAGGGTTATGATTTAAACAAATTTGAGTCTACACTACCTGAGGATGTTTCCAAATAAGTTTCATCTTACCTGGTCCATTGGTTCTTGAGAGGAAGATTTTTAAAGGATACCATTAATTTTTCACTAATTCTTAATTATCTCCCCTTGAAAGAAGGCATTGTCCCTTCATTTGAACAGACTTGAATCATCTTTACCCAAGGATACTTTTTGGCAAGTTTGGTGGAAATTGGCCCAGTGGTTCTTGAGAAGAAGTTGAAAATGTGAAAAGTTTACACACGACAACAGATGAAAACAGATAGCAATAGGTCACCTGAGTGACTCAGGTGACCTAAAAACAGAAGACAAAATTATAATTTGCAATGGACAGAATTTCAAGAATAACAAATAAATAAAACACAGAAGATAAAATTATAATTTGCAAAGGATAAAATTTTAAGAATGAAATGCATCAATGGCATAATGTATGCAGGAACTGGACTGGTCGGATATTAGAGACCCATCTGTATAGTACAGCACCTGAATGATGTACAAAAATCATTCCTAGGTGTACACTATGTCTTGAGGGTGACAAATAATTTGACATTACAAGAAATAATCTCATAATTACCATGTGCCCATATCTTTTGAGAAGGTGTAGGACTTTTTGTTGTGAACTGTTATAATTGGCATCCCCTCCTCTGTTAACATTGACTTCTGAAGGTCATCACTCCCTGGGATGTAAAAACAAGAGGCCCATGGGCCACATCGCTCACCTGAGCACACTGGCTAGGAAAAAAAGCAAAAATCAGTTCAGTATTGAAAAGTTAACGGGGGAGAGGGGGGGGGGGGGGGATGGGGGATTTTAAACTACCTGACAATGCTTTCATATCAATATAACAAATAACTTTGCTGTTCTTGAGCAGATTTTTTCCCATATATTCATTTGTAAAAATTCAATCCCCCATTGTGGCCCCACCCTACCCCCTGGGACCCTCATTTGAACACGTTTCATTTTATACTACCCAATGATGCTTCCATATCAATTTGACTAATCATGGCTTTTCTGTTCTTGAGAGAAAGATTTTTTCCTATATATTCCTCTGTAAACTTTGATCACCCATTGTGGCCCCACCCTACCCTCGGGGGTCATGATTTGAACAAACTTCAATCTACACTACCTGAGGATGCTTCCATATAAATATGACCAATCATGTCTTTGCTTATCTTGAAAAGAAGATTTTTAAAGTTTTTTTCTATATACTCTTATGAAAAACTTTGACCCCCCCCCCATTGTGGCCCCACCCTACCCCCAGGGGTCATGATTTGAACAAACTTGAATCTACACTACCTGAGGATGCTTCCATATAAAAATGACCCATCATGGCTTTGCTGTTCTTAAGAAGAAGAATTTTAAAAGTTTTTCCTATATATTTCTATGTAAAACTTTGATCCCCCATTGTGGCCTCACCCTACCCCCGGGGGTCATGATTTGAACAAACTTGAATCTACACTACCTGAGGATGCTTCCATATAAAAATGACCCATCATGGCTTTGCTGTTCTTAAGAAGAAGATTTTTAAAGATATTTTCCTATATATTTCTATGTAAAACTTTGATCCCCCATTGTGGCCCCACCCTTCCCCTGGGGGTCATGATTTGAACAAACTTAAATCTACACTACCTGAGAATGCTTCCATATAAATATGACCAATCATGGCTTTGCTGTTCCTGAGAAGAAGATTTTTAAAGATATTTTCCTATATATTTCTATGTAAAACTTTGATCCCCCATTGTGGCCCCACCCTACCCCCGGGGGTCATGATTTGAACAAACTTGAATCTACACTACCTGAGGATGTTTCCACATAAGTTTCATCTTTCCTGGCCCAGTGGTTCTCGAGAAGAAGATTTTTAAATGATGCCATTATTTTTTCACTAATTCCTAATTATCTCCCCTTGAAAGAGGGTGTGGCCCTTCATTTGAACAAACTTGAATCCCCTTCACCCAAGGATACTTTGTGGCAAGTTTGGTTGAATTTGGCCCAGTGGTTCTTGAGAAGAAGATGAAAATGTGAAAAGTTTACAACAACGCCAACGCCAACGCCAACACCAACGCCGACAACGACAACAACGACGACAGACAACGGACAAATTTTGATCAGAAAAGCTCACTTGAGCCTTTGGCTCAGGTGAGCTAAAAAGTCTTAAGCATAAATTTTTCTGCAAAAATTTTTAAAATTAAAAAAAAGTATAATTACGTTTAAGAAATATTATTTTGGTATGCAGTTAGAACTACACTATACCTGATATGATTGTTTTTAATGACTCTTTCCTGATTACCACAGACTGCTGCTGAACATTCCTAAATCAAAAGCAATCAAAATAAAGGTCAGGTTATTGTTATCTTGTAATTGAAGTTTCAAAGCCTACATTTTAGGATCACAAATTCTTTGATGTAATTTTACAAATTTATACACACAGTACATATGAGTTTTTACCACCTACTCAAGTGAAGCATAAACCTTTTAATCAAGCTTTAATCCAATAACAAACAAACCAGAACAGACAATACATGTACTTGTAGCACATACATTGAATTCACTCAAAAAAAAAAATCTAATTCTTCACGTACCAAATGTACAGGAATGCTTTCTGTGTGATGACCATAACAAAGAAGCCCTTGATATGGAGTTTAGAGACTTTGGAATCTAGGACAATGCTGGGGAGGATCCGAGATCCTGTACTGGAGTACATGTGTAGGGACCCGTCCTCGCAGGATGCACAAACAACAGTTCTGAAAAATCAGAAAGTTGTAAACATTTCATACTAATCTTTTCAACTTTCTTAATTTTAATTATATTCTGTTCATTTCTATATTTTACCCATGAAAGATATTAGTGAGAAAAAAATGTCACCTTCCATTTTGATTAAGTAAACATGAAAGTTAACAACAATTCACAATAATTTAATTCTGGTCGTAATGAGCCATTTGATTGGATAGAAAAATTAGTTTATATCGTATATCCAGTACTGCCTATGTCACAATATGACTCGCGTCAAAAACGTAACAATCCACTTTACAATTCATTTAAATTTTGTACAATCTGAAGGCATATTTGTAGGAAGATTTTTTTTATTTTTAAACTTAGTAATAGAAAATTAAATTATAAAGAACAAATTTAATTGCTACCAAAGTTATACTTGTATGACCTGGGTTTGGGTTTAATAAAGTATCTACAGAATCATCATCCTGCAGGTTTGATCCAGGTATTCCTCACATTTCTTTGGAATAGACCTGCTCCAAAATCTTGGACTTTGGACCATACCATAAGATGACAACTTCACAGCAGTAAATTTATATTACTCTCTCGATTTCAGAGGATCACCTTACTCACATATAGATAAAAAAACTTACTTTGATCCAGTCACTGATAAGATAGGTGAGTTCAGTACTTGTTCCCAGAGAGTCAGTCCTTCCTGAACACACCTCATCTTGTGCAGGGTGTGCACTCCAATACTGATGGTGTTTTCTACCTCCACTGAAAGAGAGCTATCCCTTCCTCCAACCTTTAAAAGTCATAAAACGTGCTTATACAAACTTGTTTTCTTAAAATTACTGTTTAGTTTAGATGGTGTAAATACTACTCCACATGCACATGTTTGAGTAACTATATGTAAAATAAATACATGTAATAGACCACAACTAGGGCTGTCACTGATGAGAATTTCAGTAACAATATACGTGTATGTACATCAAATGATGCAATAATTATAATTTATCACTTAAGGAACTTAAGTACAATCAAATTCAAGAAATTTCAGGCAATTCAGCTGCAATAAATATATGTATAAGAAACTGCAATACAGACACCTTAACCATAATTGTTTGAATTTACAAATTATTATGTCTCAAGCATCCATTGCAGAAACTTAGTCTTGCTGCAAATTTAATGCAGTAAGTGATTATAAACATACATAGTTTTAATCGGTGTCAGCCCTAACTGCCACTACAAGAAAGAGGCACTATATCTGAAACTAAATGAGCCCTAACAGTATTTATGCTTGACTCACAGTTTTGGTAAAGGTTTTCTGAATAGAGGCCACTGGTAGCTCAAGCTCGGGGACAGCTGCTAGGTAATGAGCTCCTTGACTATCCAGGACTGGTGGTGCGAACTGTTACATACAAAATACATGTACATGTATGTGAAATAATCAATGTATACTGTAGCTGGGCTATCTATGAAGTCATTAAGGTCTTCCGTCTTCACGGAAGACCTTATAGTGATTCTACTGTTTCTTATTATTCTTCTTATTATTTTTTTGACTTTCTAATTTTGTGCACGCGATTTCTCGGAGACTATTGGGTGGATTGGTATGAAATTTGCAGGGAAAACGTGTCGTAGGCTGAATTTATTTTATCCTAGAGTAAATTTCATTAATCACATCCGCTGCCAAGTTATGGACCATTTCCTGATTTTAAAATGAAATTTTGTCCAGGGATAATCTCAAGAACGGCTAAAGATATAAATGTGAAACTTTCAGGGACTATAGATCATGATAAATTCTAGCCGGGGCCTGGCTTTTCGTTCGTCGTCGGTACTTCCGGTTGTTACTGGATGCGAATTTAAAAAGTCGAATTTTTAAATTTTTTTGTTCTTCAATATTTGTCTTTGATATTAGTAGGGTTAATAGAGACATTTCCAGAAAGGCTTAATATATAATTTGTTCAAAAATTGATAAATACAAACTCTAGATATTCGCATCTTAAAATTTGAAGCGGGTCCAAAATGGCGGCTGTCTTCGTAAACTCCGACGAGCAAGTCGGCACTCGGAGCTCTTCGGAGGGCTCGTTCATCGCACGCTAACCTCTGACGTCAATGGTGTCCTACCATGTTGCTGATACAGTCATGTGATCTTATTTGAAATTCCTCCAAATGTTATACCTTTGAAATCTGAGTTACTTTGAAGCATGCCCAACACTATGTTTTGCTTTCAAAGACTACTTACATGATGCTGTAATCAAAACCAATATCCAAGGAAAAATTAGACAACAGAAAAAAAAAATGTTTGAAGAACTTTATGCAGAGTAAAATATGAAACGAGTTACAAGGCAGTTTCCGGCGGAGAAATGTAATCGATATGATTTCTCCACCAATCACTTCCGAGGTTTGTATGGAGCGTAGCGGAGTCAGTCGAGGATTGCCGATTGGCAGGTTGGAGTTTACGGAGACATCCGAGCGTCTTGTTGAACGAAACTACCATAAGGATCAATGAAATATGAAGGGATTGTTGGATCTTTCAGATTATGAAATGGATAATCTGTCTTTGAAAACATAAATACTCTGACCTCCAAAATCAATAAAATGAGTAATTTGTACGGTACATACAATAATATATATGAGAATGGAGACCATTCAATAGAACATACATTTCAAAGAAAAGGCGCGAAGATTTACTCGTGACGTATTGTATCCTCAGAAAAATGAACCTCAAGAACGACAAGTGATATCAATGTCAAGCTTTCAGGGATTATAGTTTGTGATAGATACTAGCCGGGTCGCTACTTTTCGTTCGTCGTCGGCACTTCCGGTCGCTTACGGAAGTGATCAAAGAAATCGTTAAATTTCAACTTTTGTTCTTTTAATCAATACTTTCATCACATTATTGCATCTCTTTTGTAGTTTCAAAATATGTTAGTCCCACCGGAAATAAAAACGTCAAATTCCGGTTATAAGAAAAAAACTACATAACTGAAGTATTTTTCTTTCCCATTAATATCTTTTGAAGATTAAATATTTGAAATGAATTTTAAATATGTTATTCAGACTGCAAATGTCTAGAGTAACGTCAAATATCTTTGTAAAATTCACTTCCGTTCGCATGTTTTTCTGTCCTCATAATGAGAAGTTTTCTGAGCAAGATCTCGGAAACGGTAAGAGATTAAGAAACCAAACTTATATGAGCAACAGACCTTAAGATGTAGGCAAAACTATTTGGGTCCAGAGCGTCAGCCGTCACTTCCGGTCGTCACAGGAAGTGATCAAAGAAATCGAATATTTCAACTTTTTTTTAAATTAAGAATTGCATCACTTTATTGCATCTTTTTTGCAGATTGGAAAGATGTTGGTCCCACCGGAAACAATAACGACAACTTCCGATTATAAGAGAAAAACTATATCATTTGAGTATTTTACTTTCCCATCAATACTCTTTATAGTTAAAGTATTTGAAATGAATTTAAAATATGTTATTCAAACTGCAAATGCCTAGGGTAACCTTAAATATCTTTCAAAAATTCACTTCCGGTCGCGTGTTCTCCTATCCTCAAAATGAGAAGTTATCTAAGCAAGATCTCAAAAACAGGTAAAATATTAAAACACCAAACTTTTATGAGTAATAGACCTTGAAGAGTAGGCGAAACCATTTGGATTAAACGCGTCAGTCGTCACTTCCGCTTGTCACAGAAAGTCATCAAAGAAATCAAAATTTTAACTTGTCTTTTTTAAAATAAAACTTGCATGACTTTTATTGCATCTCTTTCGCTATTATGAAATATGTTAGATTCCATGGGAAACAAAAACGTCAACTTCCGGTTTTAGGAGATAAACTACGTTATTTTGATATTTACATGTAACTTTCTCATAAATATTGCTTATCGATAAAGTACCTGAAATGATTTTATGTATGTTGTAGATACTGCAAATGTCTAGAGAAAAGTCAGAGATTTTTATAAAATTCACTTCCGGTCGCGTGTTTACCTGTCCTCAAAATCAGAATTTGTACTCACAATATTGCTCGGCAACAGTGAACAACTGAACATTAAAACTTTCAGGACTGATAGTCAGTCATCAGTTCATTTGAATTGTGAGAAAATCTTGTATCGCTGTTACTTCCAGAAAGTGATGTAAAAAAGTGAATGGTTCATTGTTAGCACGTTGGATTTTCACATTGATGACCAGGGTAAAATTTCCAGAGTGTCTGAATTTCTTTTATCACTTTTTCAGCTTGAATTTTCGTTTTTATTTTCAGAATCGGACGGAAGACCTCTCATTGCTCGCAATGAGTTTCTAGTTTTTCTTATTATTGCTATTTATTTACATATAGAAAATCTGGAGAATTTTAGCTCATAAACATTATTTGCACCTTCCTTTATACTTTAATTCTCAAAAATAAAGTCACATACACTGTACATATGAATGAATGAACAAACCTGAACATATATATGAGAATTTACTGAACATAAAGTTTCATATTCTGTTCCACTTACATTAGAAACAGGAGTAGCCAAGAGGGATCGCTCCTTGTCAACTTTACGAGGACGCCCTCGTCTCTCCTCCTTCTTTTCACCGTCATGTTTCCGTTTAACTCCAGTTGACGATTTGTGGTCTTTTACCTTGTCACTTCTGAAAACAGATGAAAAAGTTGATGTTTATAATGCTTTCATACAGGACATAAGGCCCATCAGAGATGAGAAGTCACCCAGTCTATTCAGTACAAGCCCAAAATACTTACGTAAACTAATGAGATACTTTGGACTGGTGTATCATCATACACTTGAACTTCGGTATCTCAATCATCCATATCTCGAATACCATGGATATGTCAAAGTCACTTGGAAGTCCTATTCCACTTTTCCTTCATTTATTTTACTCTCATTATTTTGAACTCTTGCATATCACAGTTTTTTCTCAGTCCCATTGAATTTGAGATAACGAGGTTTGACTGTATTTAACATGTAATGCAAATGTCCAGCACCAAAACCAGGAATACTTTTGAAGAACTTAACAGAAACTCATGTACTGAATCTATTGTATACTGTGACCATAATGCATTAAGTATATAGCACGGGGTTTTATTAGCACCAATGCTACACTAATTTCACGCAAAGACTCATAAAACTTAATTCAACATATGCTTCTACCAAATTGTCTCTAGGAAAAATTCACTGCAAATAATGACATTTTCTGATCTTTAAAAATCTATCACATCATTCTATTTTTCCTCAATATTCTGCATAACTCAGATTCATTGAATCGTTTAATCAAATGGGTTTGTAGAAATGTGGTTCTTTAGATGTATATCAAGACAATGCTAGGGTTGTTCATTTTATCAAAGGAAAAATGCAGCTTATAAAACAAATTCAGATAAAGTAATACCAAGACACTTACTTCTCAGAGGGAGTTTTTATCTTGTCCTTGACACTTGGAGTTTTGTCCTTGACATCAGACTTCTCTGAGGATTTCTTTTCTGATGAGCTGTGTTTAATTTTTGGCTTTGACAGTGCAGTCATTGGCTGAAAAGGAACATAAATTTATATTCATCAATATGTCTGGATTTCTTCTTGATCTATAAAAGTTATATTTAGATACCATATATTATTATTTATTTTATTTGGTTAATCCAACTTGTGTTGCAATGACCAAGTTTTGTGAAATCAATCAATGATTAATTAAGCTTAGAAAGTCTTGGTGCTTTCGATCACATTTGGCTTTCGAGGAGATTCCTCCATGGTTAAATTTTCAAAAGTGGAGAATCCTGATTTTGAGAATTATATTTTGCTTTAAAATATGCTGTTTTGATGTAATTTAAACCTTTATGTTCAATTAGACTAAGATAAAGTATTGTTTCAGAAGAAAGATTTCTGTACAATGGATTGTATAGGATTCTATCAGAAATCAATAACGTACAGGACGACAATTTAATTTTGCTTCAATCAAAGCTTATAAATAGTTCTTCCATTGAAAATATCAACAACAGAAGTTTATAAAGGTTCTTTTTTCTGTCATTGAATTAGTTAATTACAATTTTGCGACAAAAATTTCCAACATCAAAGTTGCAGCTCATATTGCTTTTATGATACAATTATGTGTGAGAATGGAATTCTCCCGAGTAGATGGTATCACTTCATTACCTGTATAGAGACGTTGATGACTTTGCTTGGAGTTACTGGAGGAGCACTTTCTGAGGGTTGAGCAGTGTCCATTTTCTCAGCCCCGGGGCTGGTATCCTGGGTTGGTTTGGGAGTGGTGTCCCCTCCCAGGGAAGGGGGCTGAGATTTGGGGGTCCCCTCCCCATCTGGTGGAGGTAGTACAGGAGAAGTGGTTTGGTTTGAAAAGTTGGAATTTGAGAGATTGGAACGAGATGTAGGAGAGATCATTCCTTTAGTTGTAACAATATTCTGCTTCTCTACAACTATCTTGCTGGTTTCCTTTCTAGATGTGAAGTTAATGCCCTGGCTTTTAAATGGCAGTGGTGCCTCTCTGTATTAAAGTAAGACATACATGTATTTTCCCTCAAAACTTATAGTAATAAGGAGAATAATTTAACATATATGTGTGCATGAATTACACCTACCCAACATTTACATCCAGCTGTGGGGCTAGGAATATTGGAGTGATCCGTCTTCTGCCATCAGCTGTCTTTGTTTCAATTTGTTTGTCAGTTGGCTAAATGTAATTTATTCAATTAAAATACAAATAAATTGATGGTAAAGATAGGAAAAACAACATATAAGCACAAAACAGAGACAAATCCTAGAAGAAAATTTTAAAAGCATTCAGAAAAGAGTGTCCTTCTTGCAGATTATGTCACTTATATTGAAAGCCAGTAAGGATTGTCTTTAAACCTCTAAATATGAATAAGATGAACACATTTCGTAGAAAAGTATGAAGTCTTTATTTTGTGTAAGAAAACATATCCAAGCATCCAGTTTTGGACTGAAAGACCCCCCTCCTGAACCCAATCTAAATCTGGCAGCATAAGATCCCACTACTCTGAGATGGAGGAATTATCTCCCCACCTTGAAGGGACTCCCCTGGCTGTCTGACATTCTACTGAGGTTACACTTCTCCTCCACCTCGGGCAGCTTTTTCTGCATTTCCTCGCGTTTCTGCTGCTGTAACTTCAGTAAGGCTGCCGACTCAATAATCTGGGTCCCACTGGTGGAGGATTTGTTTTTGGTCATACACTTCCCGTAAATCTTCTCCAGAAAAAGTTCCTGAAAAGGAAAAAAATACATTTCATTTTGTTCACACACATCCAAAAATTTTGAATAATATTGGTTCCTTGTTTTCATTCCCTATCTATTCAACATATTTTTGTCACTATTGACAAAAGCTGAATTGCTCAAAGATACATTACAAAAGCTTCCAGTCATAAAATGGTTAGCTTTACTATAACAGGTAGTGTAAATTTCTGTCATACAAAATCTTTGATTCTGAACGTATATATATCTGTATTATAAATGCTTCATTGCCAATTTTAATATTCTTATATAAAGTTCAAAGTGGTATCTTACTTAACAAAAGTAGTTGCCAATAAAATAAGCTTTTAAAAGATAAAAAACAACAACAACAACGTTTGTTGCTGTGCAGACTGCTATCTATATAGATAAAATGCACAAGTCAATATCATCTCTGAACTTTATTGAAACCAACCCACCCTCAAGTTTGTACAAATTTAAGTTCCAACCTAAACAGTTTACTAAAACATGCATTTTCATCACATGGTTACAATGTTTACAACATGCAGTGTTTAAACAAGAGGCCAATGGGTCATAACGCTCACCTGAGTTACTTTGGCCCTACTGTTCTTCACCAGATTTTTCCACTGTAATAATACCTATTGTGGCCCCACCTTACCCCCAGGGGTATTGATTTGAAAAATTTTAAATCTACCTTACCCCAGAATGCTACCACATAATTTTCAGCTTTTCTGGTCCAGTGGTTCTTGAGAAGAAGATTTTTAAAGATTTTTTCTATATATTTCAAAGTAAAACTTTGATTCCCTATTGTGGCCGCGCCCTACCCCCGAGGGTCATGATTTTAACAATTTAGAATCTACACAACCCAAAGATGCTTCCACGTAAGTTTCAGCTTTTGTGGCCTAGTGTTTCTTAAGAAGAAATTTAAAAAAAAAATTCCTATGTATTTCAATGTAAAAATTGGATTCCCTATTGTGGCCATGCCCTACCCCCGGGGGTCATAATTTGAATAATTTAGAATTTTCACTACCCCAGGATGCTTCCACATAAGTTTCAGCATTTCTGGCACAGTGGTTCTTGAGAAGAAGATTTTTTCTATATATTTCAATGTAAATCTTTGATTCACTATTTTGGCCCCGCCCCATCCCGGGGGGTGTCTTGATTTTAACAATTTAGAACCTACACTATCCCAAGTTTCAGCATTTCTGGCACAATGGTTCTTAAGAAGAAGATTTTTTCTATATATTTCAATGGAAAAATTGGATTCCCTATTGTGGTCCTGCCTTATCCCAAGGAGTCATGATTTTAACAATTTAGAATCTACACAACCTAGGGATGCTTCCACAAAAGTTTCAGCTTTTCTGGCCTAGTGGTTCTTAAGAAGATTTTGTAAAAAAAAAATTTCTATATATTTCGATGAAACCAGAAGTCTCTGATGAGACTGTAGCTCTACTGGTCTGTACGTATAACAAAGGAAAAGTAGCACTTGGATTTGAAACTTTGCAACAAGAAACAATAAATAGAATTATGTATCTTAATGTAGTCTACTTCTGTGCCAAATTAAATTGAAATGAAACGAAAACTGTAGGAAGAGTAGCATTTTGAAAGTATTTCACAGAAATTTCTATTTTTAGTAACCACGACAACATCATTCACTGAAATCAAAAACCGAAATACATATTATGTATCTTAGTGTATTCTTATTGTGTGCCAAATTAGACTGTAATCAGACCAAAACTGTAGGAGGAGTAACATTTTAAAGGAATTTCACAGAAATTTCTATTTTTAGTAACCATGGCAACACCGTTCATCGAAATCAAAAACCGATGCACTAAATATTGTATCTTAGTGTAGTCTACTTGTGTGCCAAGTTATACTGAAATCAGACCAAAACTGTAGGAGAGGTAGCGTTTTAAAGGAATTTCACAGAAATTTCTATTTTTAGTAACTATGACAACATCGTTCATCGAAATCAAAAACCAATGCACTAAATTATGTATCTTAGTGTAGTCTACTTGTGTGCCACGTTATATTGAAATCAGACCAAAACTGTAGGAGGAGTAGCGTTTTGAAAAATTGTTTACAGACAGACGGACAGACAGACAGACAGACAGGCGGACGGACGACGGACACCTTACTATCGCATAAGCTCTTCTGGTCTCTGACCAGTAGAGCTAAAAATTGGATTCCCTATTGTGGCCCCACCCTAATCCCGGGGGTCATGATTTTAAAAATTTAGAATCTACACTACCCAAGGATACTTCAACATAAGTATTAGCTTTTCTAGCCCAGTGGTTCTTGAGAAGAAGATTTTTTAATGACCCCACCCTATTTTTGTCTTTTCTTGATTATCTCCCCTTGTAAGGGGTCTTGGCCCTCCATTTTAATAATTTAAACTCTCTTTCATCCAAGGATGCTTTGTATAAAGTTTGGTTAAAATTGGCCCAGTGGTTTTTGAGAAGAAGTTGAAAATGTGAAAAGTTTACAGACAGACGGGCGGACGAAGGACAAAGGGTGATCAGAAAAGCTCACTTGAGCTTTTAACTCAGGTGAGCTAAAACATACAATATTTACAAAATATGTACCAATTTTTGAGGTATTTGGGGATGATTGGTGGTGGTGGTGATGGGGGGGGAGGGGGGGGGGGGGAGAGGGAAGTATGACAAAGGCAATAAATATTTAAATGTAACTCACCACATCATTTTGTGCCATTGGATCACCTATTTCATCCTTGCTGAATTCAATGTAGGCCACAGTACCATCACTGGAACAGGCCATTAATTCCATTCCAGATTTACTCCTGAAATTAGTAATTCTATCTGTAAAATTTTAATTACTAACTGAAAAAGTAAATTTAGACTTTTTTTCGGTCAAGAAATACAAACCAGCTGATATCTAAGATGGTGTTTTCAAAAAGGTCATGAGTCACCACCAAAGGCCTTTTCAGAGCAGTCAACTGAAATTTCAAGGTTTAATATTTCAAATTTAAAAGAAAAATAAAAAAAATGATAAAATTTAACAGGGTTGAAGTTTATATAATTCTTACCCAAACAGAAAGAGAACGATCTTTGCTTCCAATGGCACAGCAAGTATACTGCTGAGCCTAAAATTTAAAAAAAGACCATTCATGACTACTATATATTTTTCGACAATATATGTACAATGTACATGCATATAATCTAAATATTTCCTTAATTTAAACTTCGATACTTTCCCTGCATATAAATGATCAATTCTAAACTTAAATAATCGATCATGTACAGTACCACTTCATGTTTGAATACAACTGTACATTCACATGTAGTTGCTTTTAAAAAGTTCTGAATGACACATTAAATCATGTAAACATTTACCTGTTCACATCCCTTCTTCATTTTCTCTGAAAATATGTTTGGATTAAATCTCTGAAAAAAAAATTTACCCGGTATAAGATTAAAATTGGTCATTATTAAAAAGCAAATATATTAATATGCCATCTAAAAACTTCACTTTTAATTCTTGTGTGTTAGCGGAACTAAAAAAACATACCAAAGACCTTTCTTTAATATAAATTAATCAATGCATTTCAGAAGAGCTCACCACTACAGTTATAGCCTTTCTGTGTCCTACAAAATCCAGGGAGGTTTTGAAACCTTCCCTTTCTATGATCTGAGCTGTAGGCCCTGAGTTGTTCATGGCATGAGCAGACACAATGTAAGCACCATCCGGTGACCAATGACAGCGAAGCACATGAGTGGTTCCTCCACACTAAAAAAATTATTTAAAAAATGTTCATGATATGGTAGTATGAAGTATTTCTGAGTGAATAATGCTGGTAATTTGTTATTTTGACAGGAACCTATTGCTACTCCATTCACCAATAAAATTATCCATTATAACCATACATTTAAAGACACTATGTGACTTGCACTTTATGTGAAGAAACAGTTTTCAGTATTATTTTATTCATTTAAAGTAAATACAAATGCTATCTGGATTCATAGTGATATGAAATGATCTACATTATTTTGATGCTTATTTGGTAGGAGGATCAGGTCTCCCTTTAATACCTCTGTAAATGGCTCGGTGATTTTGGCAGTCCCTCTTACTCTGTAAATGGCACCATGATTTTGGCAGTCCCTCTTACCTCTGTAAATGACTCCATGATTTTGGCAGTCCCTCTTACCTCTGTAAATGACTCCATGATTTTGGCAGTCCCTCTTACCTCTGTAAATGACTCCATGATTTTGGCAGTCCCTCTTACCTCTGACGTTACGCGCAATGTTGGTGCCATTTTACAATTTTAGTACCTGACCTATTAAACCCATCGGTGATTAAAAAAAAACAACTCGCAATATGGGTGATATTGGTATGAATGGATAGGTTTTGAACAGAACTACCCGATTCCAGTCAGAAAATAACATTAAGATAAATTTTATGCAAAATATAGAATTTTACAGCGCAAATAAAAGGAATTTTAAGCGTGTAACGCGTTACATTTTTTAAGCAGGGATCACGCATTTTTCCTGTGTATAGTGTTCAAAAAAGAATCTACAGTTTTCATTTTTCTCACAAAACAAGAGGAATCCATGTAGTTTGTGACTTCATTAGCGATTCTGTATTCAATGGTGGCAAGAAAAAGAAAGCGATAGTTATTTACATAATAAGAATCTGTAACGTTATTAATCAAAAACGTGCATGTCAATAGATTGATTTTACTCATTTACAAAAAGTTTAAATAGAAACAATTTATATCAAAATAATGTGCTTTTCTTGTATATTTCAAATATTTCATCAATGTTGATATTAAACTGCATGCTTCGTAGTTAGTTTATGGATTACAAGTTCAACAGAAATGTCCAGTGTCTAAAATGACGTGTAAAAATGAGATCAATCCGTTTTTCAAGGGGTTAAATTCTAATTTTTTTTTTCATCGATTATAAAAATAATTATATGTTAAAAATGTGCTAATATAAACGATCATATTGAATGACAGATTCATAAATTTACTCTATTAATTAATATTTTACTCAACATTTAGGAGGTTCAACCTGTTTGTCCGGTGGACGTTCTTGACGCGTTATTCGTTTTGCTTCAACGTAATGCATGTAAGTGCCTTTGAGAGTGCTTTGAGTAATTAACAAACTTTATCAGATACAAATCGAAATCACCCTTTTTTAAATTGGTTTAATTACAAGTAGCCTATGGTTTTTTTTTACTCATATTTCAAGTACAAAGACATAGCGATATGGTACCAGTTAAGCTAGTAACACTTTTACATTGTAGAAGCATTACGTCAATTTTTCCTTAGCGCTATAATAACATAACGTCAAACGTCACCAACATCACGCGTAACGTCTCTGTAAATGATTCCATGATTCTGGCAGTCTCTCTTACCTCTGTAAACGACTCCATAGTTTTAGCAGTCCCTCTTACCTCTGTAAATGACTCCGTAGTTTTGGCAGTCCCTCTTACCTCTGTAAATGGCTCGGTGATTTTTGCTTCCTCTTTCCAGTCCCTTGTTCTCCATACCCTCAGACTCTTGTCATCAGACTGGACAGTCATGGAATACACAAAATACGGAGAATTTACAAAATCAACAAATGGATTATCAAAGAAAAGCTACATATGTCTATTGATATGGACCTAGTAAATAATTCAGATTTCCTCAACTACTTAAAAAAGGCACCAAAGAGTGGGGTTTTGTACTGTATATCCCCTCCTACAAGATTATAATACTGATATTAAACTACAAGTTTATGAAGCCCATACCTGAGAAGCCAAATATTTTCCCACTGGATCCCATGTGACTCCTTTCACTAAACCATTGTGTCCTTTGATCACTGCCACTTGGGCTACAAGAACATTAGATAAGTATTTCATAATCTTTTTAGCAATTAATAATTATTTAGCAAATAATAACCTACACATAAATATCTACTTTACCAACATATTTTATGCATTCCATACATTTAAAAATAATCCAGTCTATTATTGTATTGGCAGTACTCATACTCAATAATTCACTATATTCAACTACTTGTAGTTTGATTCATATTATCTCAGTTCAAATCTCACCTGGAAAGTTGTCGGCATTCCACACAATGATTGTGTTATCAACACTACAGGATGCCATCCAGCTATCATTGGGGGACCATGCCAGGTCAAGGACATCTACAGGGATACAGAGAAAGGTCAAGGACATTTTATAGAGGATCAAAACAAAGTCAAGAACATTTATAGAGCATAAAAAATAGGGTCAATGACATTTATAGAGCATCAAAACAAAATCAAGGACATTAACATTTAAATATTAAGCATTTAATTAAAATTTACCCCCTGTGTGGCCCCTTAATGTTGCTGCAGGCCTCCATTGTTCATAAGTTGGAGTCCCAGAACCAAATGAAGGACCAACTCCAGCTCTGTTAGAAGGGTAAAAATTTACTCAATTAATTGTGAAGGAATTAAAGAATACATATATCTGTTTTCACAATGTGCTATATTTTAGTAAAATTCTACAATAAAATGATCTCTATAATTGTTAGTTAATTGTTAGTATCTGATAACTTAAGATATCTAATGTGATATTACAGTTCTGAAAATAACTTACAATATGAGCATTATAAATCTTAACAGAGAATTTTTTCATAATTTTTAAAACTATTTCTGTTGACGAAATGATATTAATCAAACAACTACTATAATTGTTAGATATTTTAAATCAAATATTTCTAATATTAAGGGTGCATACCTGGAAGTCTGCCAGATCATGATTAATTTATCGTCTCCTCCAGATGCTAAAGATTTCCCATTGTTTGACCATCTAACACAATTCACACATGCTGTAATGATAGTAAAAATAATTGTTAATCTGAAGTACCAAGTAAATAATATTTCTCCTATCATACAATTACATTTTGGATTCATGACCTTTCTGCTTTTCTAGAAACTTTATGATGCACAGTTCTAATGTTTAATCCCAAATAAAAAGAAAAAAAATTGCAAACCAAGGAACCACATTTTCTCCAGGAAAAACTTAAAGATAAAAATGATACATGTATTACTACACCATGTGTACTGCAATTTATACTGTTATTATACTGATAACATCAAAATTAATATATGTACATGTATACTATAAACCAAATTTCCTACTCCCTATCAGAATTTTGAAAGTCGAAAGTATTAGCCTAGTTTTCTTTCATGATTCATTATTTCATTAAAAATAAAGAAATGATATTGTAAAATCTTCTGTGATTTAACCAAATAAACAAATTTTACCCAAATGATTGTTCATCTGACAAAGGACTCTGGGTACATTTTCATCATTCTCTGCTTTTTCATCTCTGACAGGTTCAAAATTCCAGATGACGACCTTTCCCGAATCATCTCCTGCAAAGTTAATGTACTCTGTGTCTAATGATGGAAACTATCAATGTCATTTCAGTAATACACATCAACAAGTCTAAATTTGATCCAAGAAAATGAAAGAAACTCACTTATTTACATAGTTTAGTCAAAGTAATTGTACTAACTTAGTGCCAATTATTACCATTTTTCAAAAGTATAGAGCTTCCCTCTGTTTTATTGTTAAATGAATCAAAATTCTCTTTTCTTTAGGGTTCAATAAATTGCATTGCAAAATTCAAAAAACTGTTTCACTATTGCATGATTTACAACTACCCAGTTCATTTATAGAGCTGTTTCACTATTGCACAATTCAAAACTACCCAGTTCATTTATAGAGCTAACTGTTTCATTATTGCACAATTCAAAGCTACCCAGTTCATTTATAGAGCTGTTTCACAGATGCATAATTCACAACTACCCAGTTCATTTATAGAGCTAACTGTTTCATTATTGCACAATTCAAAACTACCCAGTTCATTTATAGAGCTGTTTCACTGATGCATAATTCACAACTACCCAGTTCATTTATAGAGCTAACTGTTTCACTATTGCACAATTCACAACTACCCAGTTCATTTACCATATTGAGCTAACTGTATCACTAATTTACCTTGACCGCCTGTTGCAAATCGTGAACCGTCCGGGTGAATGTCTATGGAAAATATTGGTTTACCTGTGACACAAGAATTGCATACATGTAATCAGCTTTCTCATATTCATGCATGTTCCAACAATCATTCTTTTAATTATTATAAGAGCTAATGGTTACAATCCCTTAATTTAGCTATATGTAAATACCTTTGGCTGGAATTACCTATATAGTGGAGGAGGTAATATTGAAAAATGCTTCTAAAATTAGACTAGTGTAACAATATCATGTACATGTATATAGAATAAATATGTGATTTCTCTCTCTGCTCTGTATGGCATCAGCATTTACAAGTGCTTCAAATTAAATTAACAACATGGGCAGGTACACATAATTACAGATGATACCTAGTAGCTCAGTTTGTAAAGCATCACAGAACATATGAAGTACTTATGACAACAGTTTTGCACTTCATTAATACAAACTTTTATAGCTAGCGCCACTCACATAGGGAGATCCATAGACAATGTGTACGAACTGAGGAAATTCAGGTTGAAATCTGCACATTGTTCAAAGAAATTTTTATTGTCCCATGTGAAAATATTCCATACTCCCAATAATCCTTTGCGGTGCATAGCAACATGGTACACACAACTTTGTATGCAACGTCATATTTACGTCACTTTAACGACTCAGGTATTTCCGATTTTGTCGGAAATATCTGAGAAATTAGGAATTTCGATCCCGATGCATGGGGAGTCTGCAAACGTTAGAGAATATTAGGGCTGCCACGAATCAGAAAATTTTCGAATCGATTCGGTTTAAACAAAAACCTCGATTTTCGAATAATTTCAATTTGATTATAAGAAATAGAGCCTTTTTAATTTTTTGTATAAAATTTGTAATGTTTGATAATTCAAAATAAATAATGAAACACACTTTTATTAGATTTATTAAGATAATATGGAATGTAAAGCCAAGAAAACAAAGGAAATACCTAATGTTCTAAAAAACAAAGTATGAACCAAGAATCAAATTATTTAAATACTGGTCATTAGTTTTAAAAGAGAAAACATGCATACAAATCTTTCAAACAAAACTTCCATGATTGCATATGCTAAACATTAAAGCACATATGTATTGGTGATTTGCTTACAAAAGCTATTTGCCACAATAGAAATTACGGTTGGATCTGATGTGATTTAAATTTTTTTAATTCCCCAATACGGTATCAAACTGCTGAAACACATTGCTGTCGTAACAATACAGTCAATAATTAATTTCACATTCGAAATGATGTCAATATTAAAAAGAAATACGAAATTTAGCAGCACTGTGTCAGGTCCTCTAAATTCAGAACTGCGTGGCTGATAAGTGTGGCCTAAATGCACTAATCTTCTGTCATCTTTCTGTAGAAAATGGTAGTAGTCCCCTAGTTAGAATAATCTGTGTCTCAGGACAACCGGGTCCGTAGGACATTTATCATTTTAACGATAGAACATTCTATCTAGTAGTCCCCCGCCGACTTCTTCACAGCCATTTTCATGTTTTTGTTAACATTTACATGATTTGCCATCATTTCTTCTGATTAACCAATCAGAATGCAACTAACAACAGCAGAAGTTAGTCTGAAAAAATCAAACCTGAATCGAATCGAAATCCGGGAAAAATGTACCGAACCGAAAGATTTTGATTAACCAATATTTCGGTTAATCATGGCAACCCTAGAGAATATATACTTCAATAATGGTTTTTAAAAAAAACTGAGCTCTTAAAGCAACGCCTGGGCGAAGAGAAAATTCGGACTTTGCACATTGATCCAAATGATTTTTTTCCACAGTTACCTGTGGTCCCATAATGCTTTGCGCATTGCATCTCGCTGCAAACAATGTTCTCGCGGTAACAAGAAGTTCCAAGAAAAATATAAACCCACGTTGATTTGATGGATATATAGCAGATAAATAGTAGATTAAACCTTCTTTATTAAAATGAGCACTGTTTAGACTTTGTTTTGGTAATGCAACATACAAGCGACGTCATGTGACATCAGAGTCTAGACGTACTAAAAGTCTCGTGCGGTTTGAAGAGCCCGATCTAAATTAAAACTGAATACAGGTATCTGCGCTCGCCCTAACGGTCGCACCGTAAACATATTAATTAATGTACAGTAATTGTGTAAAGTTGTAGTTTAGATATTGACAATTTTTGCAATTGAACATGTTGAAAATTGCTTATTTTTAACGTTTATTTTGTTTCAAATTTCATATTTAAGAGCATTCATCCTTTTTGGTTATGTGAAAAACTGTATAAATAGTGATAAATACGAACTACTCAAATAATGTAATAAAGGAAAAACACAGTTATTTTCATTTTTCATAAACCAATGTATTCCATAATCAATATGTGTTTGTCTTTATTTTTTTTTTTTTTTGAAAATTCCTGAACAAATTACTTGTTTTAACTGATAATTCATGATTAACAAATATGCTCTTATTGTCATGCATTGTCTGACATGCACCTGTCCTGCAACGCAGATGCAAATATCGAGCCACGATACTTGACCGATATTTTTAATGCACAGCAAAGAAAAAACCTACCGTCGTGTGTGACCCATGAAGGCTTGAGCAATCTCATAGTGGTGAGATCTGCTAGTGTGATCACTGGAAACGATATACATACAGCACATTTACTGTTTACTTTACAATTTTTTATTTCTTTTTTCGAACCCCCGCCATATTTGCTTATGGTTGAAATTATTCAAATGCCGAACCCGAAGAGATTGATTTTTGAGCAGCACAACGAGGCAGTATTTTCAAAGTTACATATGAATAAAGGCTTGCAGTTCCCCACCTTTTTAGCACAGGCACCTGTCGAATTGATGGTGAGACCCCCTCCACCACCTTCTGAGAATTTTTATTAGACACAAAAACTTCTGAATTCTTAGCCTACCATACCTATATTCCGGTATCTGGCATTCATTTTTGTTACATGTAAGTCGGTTGTAAAGATTGAACAGCTCTTTACGGCATATAATAATGCTAAAGGTAAGATAAAAACGTTATAAACGAAATGGGGTCCTAACTTCGAGGGAGATTTTCATCGTAAATACAGCATTTCCAGTGGAATGTATGCGCAATTAAGAGGCAGATCAGCTAGGGAGATGATGTTTTACAGGCCTCTTCTGTTAAATTATATCCAGTTAAAATGTTTTATTTGTCCTAAATTGGCGATCATTTAATTCTCCCTCAAAGCGGGAACCCCTGTTTGTTTACACCCTTTAGTATTTTTATATACCGCAGACGGTCATCCTTTGAAACTCTACAAAAACTTAAAATTATTTACTTAAAAAAAACTTCTTAAGAAAAATTTAGCGTAATAATGCGTAACTTTCGCGAATAAACGCAAAAGTTTCGCGTTATAACGAGAAAGTTACACGTTTATTCACGAAAGTTTCGCGTCATAACGCGAAAAAATATTTCTTTTTAACCTACGAAAATTAGCTCAATGGGCATTCGTACGGACACGATTTATTTGGATAAAAAATACCATTTTTTATTGACTTTCCCTTTCCAGTTGATTATACCTTATTGAAAATCCAGGAACGTAACATCGTAATCTTATTCAAAGCAAGGAGGGGGGTATGTTGTAAATTTCGAATTTTTTAGGGGAGGGACATGCAAAATTTACAGTATGAATTAAATTCATGTTGTAAATTTTGCATGTACCTCCACCTAGTAAATTCAAAATTTACAACACGAAAGAGGCCAGAAAAAAAATTGTTGAACAAACAAAAATTAAACTGATAACCAATTGTGGCCCCATCCTCCCCAGGACCATGATTGGAACAAATCTGAATCTGTATTAGCTGAGGATGCTGGCATATCATGACCCTGCTGTCCCCGAGAAGAACAATTTTAAAGATCTTTCTTTTTATTCTCTTAAATATTTTTATCCCATCCCAGGGGCCATGCTTTGAACAAACTTGAATCTTGTCTTATATATAGATCTGCTGTTCCTGGGAAGAAATTTCTTAAAGATTTTTTCCACTATATATTCCTAAAAAAAAATAGTGTTCCCTAATTCTGGCCCCACTCTCTCCAGGGGAGCATGATTGGAACAAATTTGAATCTGCATTATCTGAGGATGCTTGCTATATTATCATGGCCCGGGTGTTCTTGAGATTTTAATTTTTTTTATTATACACTGTATTATTAATATGACTAATCATGTCCTTGCTGTTCTTAAATTTTAAAAGATTTCTTTATGCATATTTCCATGTAAACTTTGATCCTCTTCTGTGACCCCACACTACCCCAAACGACAATGATATATCTACACTATGTCAGGAAGCTTTCATACAAGTTTTAACTCTTCTGGTTAGGGTTCTTTAGAAGATTTTTAAATGAATTAAATCACTTTAATTATTTTTGCCTTTTCTTAATAAACTCTCCCTGGAAGTGGGTACTGCCCTTCATTTGAATAAATATGAATCCTCTTCACCAAAGGATACTTTGAGACAAGTTTGATTGAAATTGGTCCAGTGATTCTTTAAAAGTTGAAAATGTGAAACCTTTACGCACATTCGCACGACAACGGACAAAAAACAGATAAAAAAGACAAACTCGAAAAACCTATTGGGGGGTTTCGGGGTTGGGGGGTTGGGGGTTGACAAGCAATTAAAGCAAGAGGTATCCCGGTACATGGGCCACATCGATCACCTTAGTTACTATATGGCCCTGCTGTTCTCCTTCAGCATATCCCCCCATATACACGTACTTTGATCATACACCCTACCCCAGGGGTCATGAATAAAGTATATCTACACTATCTGAGGAGATGCTTCCATATAAATATGTCTAATCATGGCTTTGCTGTTCATTAGAAATTTTTTAGGATTCTTCCTGTATACTTTTTTTTGATTGCCCATCTTGGCCCCACCCTACCCACGGGGATCATGATTTGAACAAACTTGAATTTACACTGTCTGAGGATGCTTCTATGTTAATATAAATTATCATGATTTTGCTTGTTCTTCAAAAATAGTTTTTTAAAGGTTTTAAATTTAATATAACTTGATCGGGGAAAAAAAAAAATATTCCCAGACGGGGAATCGAACCCCGGCCGCCGCGGTGAGAGCGCGGAATCCTAACCACTAGACTACCTGGGAACTTACATATAATAATGAAAAAGATATTTATATGCCTTATCTAAGTCTTTTTTTTTTAAGTTAACATCTTAATTTATATCATTTGTCATCGAAACGTGAGAAAATCGTTCTCGACAGGATTATAATCCTACAAATCTTTAGATAATACACAGTTCGCGTCGACATTTTATAAGATCACATGAACGTTTTATTATGCAATGTTTTGAAGCGTTCAAGTGACAAAGATGTTTATTTTCATTTCATGCAGAAGTCAATAACAGGAATATATTTAGGGATTCGTAATTTCCAAGCGATGCGTAATTGAAGGGATATTACTCGTAGACATTGCGAAGACAATGTCTGGGAGTATGCAAGACACCTGCCAATGGTTGTCTGTTACGGAAGAAACGCTGTTTTTGCATGATGGGTTGATAAGGGTGACGGATTTGGTAGAACTTCCTCGAGATGTCAACAATTCTCATGAAGCGGACAATGAAGTCATAAGTTTTGATGTAAAGAACCCAAAAGAACTCAGCAATCGTCTCCTTGCTGTCTGCGGGACACAAAACAATGCTTATTCTAAATTATTAGAGTATCGTCTAAATGCATTGAAGGGATACTGGAATGCTCAAAGACAAGTTGTCCTTGATGAACAAAATGAAAGAGAGGCATCCAGCAACGAAGAAACACTAGCTATACTAAAAAAACAAGGCTTATACAAAGAACCGGAACAAGCATCCTTTTCTACGAGAATCAGTGTACTCCTTGTTTTACCATTATTACAGTCTCAAAGCAGAATAGACCCAAGTTTGTGTGGTGTTACGTCGGAACTTTTGTTGAATTGTCTCAGGGACTGTGCTCCTCTCAGTTTATCAAAAGAACCAGGAGACTGTTTGAGAGGTCTTGAAAATCTTTTATGTAGCTGGTTGGGTGAGAAGACAAGTGATGAAAATGTGAAAGTTGCAGAAGACCTACACCAGCGAGAAAATATTGCATCAGCTTTGGTTGCATTAGCTTGTGCAAGGTATCAACAAAATTTCAAAAAATTGTTTGCATAATTAAGTTTTTTTTCATTGTGGTGTGTTAAAAAGAACTGACAAATTTCTCTATATATATTTTAATCATTTAATATTTTTTCATCTTTAGAGGGCACTTAAAGACATTTACTCATGCTGTACACTTACTGCAAAACCTCCCAAATCTTGATACTCTGCAAGTTACTGATGTTCTGGCCAAATTACTGGATACAGAAGGAGGGCCTGGCCAACCTACTTCAATACTAGGAAGTAAGCATATATTGTGTTGGGGATTTGAAGACTTGCTAAGTACACCAGAGAAAGATAGTCCTGCAGCTCCTGCAAATGAAAAGGAAAAAGAGAAACCGGGTAAGTTTTGTTATAACCAGTACATTAAGGGGAAATTATTTTTGACTCCTACTTTGTTGTGGAAAAATTCCTAGAAACTTGTTAATTTCATTGAATGTTTTTTTCCCTTTTTTTTAAAATGCCTCTTACATTTTACAAATTATCATAAAAAAATCAATGAATGTTGAATGGATATGCAGTTTTCTCAAAAGTAGACATACCCATGGCAATTTGAACAACCAATTTGCAGCATTACAATTAAGGTTATTGTCTGTGGCAGGGGACACCGAGATTTTTTCTTTGACAGGCTGTAGAGAGTTGCCTCTATGTTGATGAGGGGTTTCCTTCCTTAAAAAAAAAACAAAATAGAAATTCATTATATATGCATGAATTGTAAATGTGATTGCTTCCATTGTTAAACATGCATATTTTGATAATTATAGTCGGACTTCATGTCATTTAGTGCGTGCCCCACTCAGTCAGAGTGTAATGCACAAACAAAGCTTTGTTAATTCCATTAATGGATTGATACTTTGATAAAACTATTTAAATTTATTTAGTATATGTAACATACTGAATAAACTGAATATTGAAAGCTAAAACATTGCTTATTAATAAACAGAGGCAGAGATCGGTAGAAGTTTAGCATGTGATGGGGTTTTCCTCTTCACAACAAACTCTCAGGGCAGGGCTCTGGCTAAGATTGGATCAGGTCTCCATGGAACATTAAGGTATGTTAATTTTTAATAAGAGAGTGATGCAATGATGTGAAAGAAAGAGAATTATGTAATATTTCTCTTTTACAAGCATTTTGGCACAGCTTCAAAGTATACAGACAATTAATAAACCTGACATGTCAGTTTTATGCAGTACAATGTAGTTAATGATGATAGTTATCATTTTGCATGCATCTAAAAAGCTTCTGATAGACAGATTTATGTAATTTTTCCTAGTGATTAAAAAAAATCAGTACATTTTCTTGGCCATGAAAATTCATTCATCTTATAATTTAATTGAATAACGAACATTGCAATAATGAAATTGTTCAGTGTGTAAGGCCAAAGTAAAATTATTGTTTGTTTGACATTGCTGCCCACCACATTGAAATAATCCCCTCTGAAAGAAATTTAATGACAAAGATATTTTTCATTATTGGTTATTTACAATGGATCAGTCGATCAGGTTTTTTCTTTATCATTGGTTTTGGTCTCCATTTAACTTAACATGCCAGGTCAGTGAAACGCTTTCTTCATAGTTTTTGTAATAAAGATTTCAATTATATTTGACAGACAGAAGCCGATAGAAGTTTATATTTGAAAGTTTTTATAAAGAATTAATGATGAACTTATAGCAGTTCAGTATATCCTGTTGAAATAACCTTTATGCACGCAGCATGCAGATCTGTTTTTATGATAGCACATATTATAGAGAAAGTTTGTCACAACATGTACAAGAATCTAGGCCGTTATCTTACATATACTTGCCATTAAATATAGGCACTTGGTGTAAAGCACACGGCCAGTTTACCCATTTGATTATAGTGAGTAGAGGCGGAGCTTGTGATGTAAAACAATATTTTTTTAAATGTCTTAAAAAAAATCATTTTTTTACTTCAATTTCGAAAAAAGAAATTTAAAAAAATCTGGTCATCTCTCCTGGGTCTGAAACCTCCAAGGTGGTCATTCCAAACAAAACAAGTGGCTTATTGGTGATATCCATGTGAAACTATAGTTATGCAGACAGTTTGGAAAAAAAAATTTGCTAGAAAGAACAAAGCTGTTTAAATATGCTGATTATGAAAATAGCAAACCAATAAACACATGCTTTTTATGTAAAGTAATAAAGAAACTAAGTGGAATATATAGATACATGTATGATTAGTATGTAAAATAGTAAAGAAATAAAGCCCAGAAGTTATAAGTTATAAGTATGTCAAGTAGAAAGCTGAAAAGCTATGCCATGTGTGAAAAGGGCAAAGTGTTAAACATGCTCAGTATTTCCTCATTGAAAGACAAGTTTATATATAGAATATTAATTTCTAAGGGAAAACACTGAACTGAATCTATTCTTTGATATGTTACAGGGGATATGTATACAGTAGGAATTTGCAGTTGGGACCAGGGAAGATTGCTTATGGCCATGGACTACTCATTTATAGACCTGCTGCATTTGATACAGAGGCAGAAAGTTCAAATTTTTGTCAGATTTTAGATCCAAGTTCACTAAAGGTAAATATATTTGATTTTTTTTTTAAGGGAAAAGAGTTTCTTTTTTTCCTATAATCTCTCTGACACTTGTCTTCTTTAAAGGACAAGATAATATGCTAATGGCTGAATTTGGCTCCTTATTTGATGAACACTCAAAATACAGTTAAAATTGTGATAGTTTACAATTAATAACTTTAAATGTGGCTTGTTTTAAAACCAGCATTAATTTTGATTCAAAGCATACAGAGATGCCACAAAAGGGTATCAAAGTAGGACATTTTACTGAATTTCTTCAATTCTGATGTAATTTCATCAAATTTGAACTACTGTACTGTACTTCTCACTTTGGGAAACAGAGAGCACAAGCTTGCCTATCCAAGATTTTTATACACAAGATGCATATGATACTAGCTCATGAAATATACAAATTTTAGCACTCCTAAATAGGCAAGCTTGTGCTTTGTATTTTCTGAAACAAAATGTGCTATAAAATTGATTAAAATTTGCATAAAAATGAGAAAATTTGGAAAATTGACATATTTTGTGACTGTCCTGTGACCTTGTGTATCCCATTAATCAGAATCAGTACTCATTTTGTACAGGGATGACAACAGTTTTTTTTAAAGATGAACTATTGCATCATTCTTGTGGACACCCCAAACCAGGGGCCATAAAGGGGTCTTAGCCTATCTTGTCCTTTCTATTCCTTGTTATATAAACTTGATAAATATGACAGTTATTTTGATGTATTTATGTTAAATATTTTTTAATATGTGTTGTGTATGGAATTGTTGTCTAATTATAGCCTATAAAAACATTACCCACACCTCATGGTTACAAAAATGAAGGACCTCAAACAACGATTGGATTTTGTTCAGATGGATGTTTCTTCTTCTGGATTTGGGTGCCAATTCTTCCTGGGGACAAAAATGCCAAAGGAATACCAGTTTACTTGGAAATGTTTGATGTTGATGTAAGAATTGTGTTTAATAACAGATTGATTTTCAAGTTATATTTTAATTCAAATTTAGAGAGGCATTTATTATTAAACTGGTATATTAATAATCTTTTGTATACAATGTAATTCCTGCTGTCTGTAAGGGTACAGTAGGTTTTACCTGTGTCTGTCTGTTAGTATTGTTTTCTTGATTTTCTTTTTTGGTGGGGATGGGGGGGGGGTTAACTGAGTTTATTTGATGGAGATATGGTTCAGTATTGTAGTGAGGAATTATTTATAGATCAATTAAGTTTTAATTTCATGGGATACATAAGCTTTTTAGCTCACCTGAGCCGAAGGCTCAAGTGAGCTTTTCTAATTGAAATTTGTCCATTGTCTGTCGTCGTTGTCGTTGTCGTAAACTTTTCACATTTTCATCTTCTTCTCAAGAACCACTGGGCCAATTTCAACCAAACTTGCCACAAAGTATCCTTGGGTAAAGGGGATTCAAGTTTGTTCAAATGAAGGGCCACGCCTTCTTCCAAGGGGAGATAATTATGAATTCATGAAAAATTAATGGCATGATTTAAAAATCTTCTTCTCAAAAACCACTGTGCTTGAAAATATGAAACTTATAATATGGAAGCATCCTCAGGTAGTGTAGATTCAAGTTTGTTCAAATCATGCCCCCCGGGGGTAGGGTGGGGCCACAATGGGCGGTCAAAGTTTTACATAGGAATACATAGGAAAAATCTTTTAAAATCTTCTTCTTAAGAACAGCAAACCCATGATGGGTCATATTTATATGGAAGCATCCTCAGATAGTGTAGGTTCAAGTTTGTTCTAATCATGACCCCAGGGGGTAGGGTGGGGCCACAATGGGCGATCAAAGTTTTACATGGGAAAACATAGGAAAAATCTTTAAAAATCTTCTTCTCAAGAACAGCAAAGCCATGATTGGTCATATTTATATGGAAGCATCCTCAAGTAGTGTAGATTCAAATTTGTTCAAATCAAGACCCCTGGGGGTAGGATGGGGCCACAATGGGCAGTCAGAGTTTTACATAGGAATACATAGGAAAAATCTTTAAAAATCTTTTTCTCAAAAACAGCAAAGCCATGATTGGTCATATATATATGGAAGCATCCTCAGGTAGAGTAGATTCAAATTTATTTAAATCATGACCCCCGGGGGTAGGGTGGGGCCACAATGGGTGATCAAAGTTTTACATAGGAATATATAGGGAACATCTTTAAAAATCTTCTTCTCAAAAACAGCAAAGCCATGATTAGTCATATTTAAATGGAAGCATCATCAGGTAATGTAGATTCAAATTTGTACAAATCATGATCCCCAGGAGAATAGAGGGGCCATAACAGGGGATCATACAAAGGAATACAAAGGATATATCAATCAAAATTTTCTTCTTAAGAACAGCAAAGCCATGATTTGTCATATTAATTCAAAAGCATCCCTATGAAGTTTAGATTCAAGTTAGTTCAAATTAACACTCCCCCCCCCCCCCCCCCACCCCCCGAACCAGGTTTATATTTAAGCTTTTCAAGACTGAACTGATTTCTGCTTTTTCCTAGCCAGAGTGCTCAGGTGAGCGATGTGGCCCCTGGGCCTCTTGTTATTAAGTGTGGCCATTTACATGCATTAAGTGAAATTTATGAAAAATTGTTGTTTTTTTTTTTAAAAGATACTTGGAATAGACTTTGAAATAGTGGATTAATATTAGATACACTGATTTGCAAAGCATGGTTGGAGATTAAGTTTGAATATTGGCTAAATTTAGAATATTTTGTAAGGGTAATAATATTTCAAGCTTACAAAAAGCAAATCTATTTCTACTTCCAAAAAAGCACTCACAAATACCGATAATACAGTGTTTGTTTCTGACATCACCAATTTATGAAATGCAATTGCAGCTGAATTTTATGCTTTGTTGCAATTTTCTTTAGTGGGTATAGTGCTGGAGTATTGAATAATCCCAATAATTTTTTTAATGAACATGTATGTTGTCAAAATTTGGCCACATCTATTATTTACAAACCTCTCTATACTGTTTGCAGGAAGACAAATGGGTTGTTATTCCTACACAGCCTCAAGTGACTCTGGTGAAAAAAGATGAAGGTGGTGCTAAAAGTTTAAATGAGAGCTTTCTATCCAAACTCCGTCCATTCCGAGGCAGTACCTCAGCGGCCACACTTGTAGCTTTAACGGGAGGGGATCCTCTGTCCACCAAAAAAGAGGAGTGTAAGAAAAGAATTGATACTATTCATAGTCAAGGTCACAAGAAGGTCATTCTGGGCATTGATTTCTGTGCAAATTCAAATTTAGTTATGATGATATTGTTTATCCATGTCAGATCTCTTATCAAGTGATTTTGATACAAATACCAATCACTCTTAGAGTAATGATAATTAAAATAATTATGTAGAAGTGATATATAGTTTGCATGTATTCATTAAAACTGAATTGAAAGTTAACACTGAGGAACTGATTTTGAGATAAGTTTTTCCATTCAGCTGTTTTTGCCATTTAGACATTTTTACATGCTATGATTAAGTCTTCTTTAAAAAAAAAAAAAAAAAAAAAAAAAGAGAATATGAACTGGGTTTGCTTTTTTTGGCCTTTGTCATTTAATCACTGTCCATGATAGATGTACTTGGAGCAAAGATACAGTTAACAATGCTTACAGTTGTATATACATGTATCTACATGTATATACTGACAAAAATGGCTTAATGTAATGTCATTAATTCTTCTGTTACCAGCAGCATCGGGAGCGGTAGGAAGTACATCTTGTTCCATATTGATGAAGAACTTGATAAAAAGCCCAGTATTCTGTGATGGCAGTACATTGGTACTACTGACCAGTCCCACCGGGGCCAGCAACAGTACATCCACTACACGGTCACTGTTTGGAGGAGGGGGCAGTCTTTCTGGACTCAGATGTAAGAAATTCTGTCCAAGAACTGTTGTGGTCATCATTAATGAAATCTTTAGTTTAAGTTTCATAAAGTGTCATATACAGAACACACTGTAAAACTTTTCAATAAGGAAGTTCAACTCAGAAATAGGGCAAAAAACTTAATTTTTAGGGGGAAAAAACTAATATAAAGAATACTATCTTAAAGAATTCATAATAAAAGGAAATGAAAATTATATCAAATTTATAGCATACTGTGTTTGGTTACATTGTGAAGTATGTGACTTCAAAATTGAAGATTTTTCTTAGTTTTATATCCTAGTCAAGCACTTCTTCAAGCATTTTCTCTATATTCCAAAAATGCCTTAATATAGTTAAAAAGCAAGTTTTCTTATGGTAGGTTATATCTTTGATGCAGAATTTTTCTGATTTGAACAGATATTCAATATCTTGATAAGAAACATATCCCTTTAAGAAATTTCTTTAAGAATGTGAATGAACAAGTTAGATATTTTCCTATAACTTTACTTTTAGTACTTGCGAGTAACATGTGTTTCACTGTGGAGACAGGTCAGTTTAACACCAGATCAGACCTTAGTGATGCTCCCACCTGTGCCTTGGGGAGGGGAGCAGCAGTACAAGGACTGGGTAAGGAGATATGTTTATTAACCAGTTCTGTTATTTACTGTTGACTTATTGTAGGGGTAATCATATTTTAACAATTTTGTGCTGCTTCTTGTCTGCTAATTTAAGTACATGCTAATATTGATTCAGAAGCTTGGACCAAAATGTGTTTATCGGTATTTATCATTGTGCTATTCACTTGATGAGGAAGACTGAACTAAATTTTGAGAATATACAAAATGTATGAGTGTTTACATTATTCAGCATCATCTCTTTGACCATTGATGGCAATGACTCTGATTTATTTTTGACAGGTGTGTGCTTTGATGTGAGAAATAACATGATATGGACATGTAGCAGTGATTGGGTGGACCAGTTCTTTAATCCAGGTCATCAGTCTCCACATCACATCCACAGAAGGTTAAAGGTCACAGACCAGGTCATCTTACCACCAGGTTAGTCTGGAATCATTGGATTATTTGATGTTAGAGAGAGACTTACTTTCATTTTTGAAATTTGATTAATTTCAAATCACAGCCCAGTTTAAGAGAATTTTAGCTCTGCTAGTCAAAAATTTACTTTAAGATTGATTTTAACATTATCTGTGAAATTCTTTCAAAATGCTTGTCCTCCTACAGGTTTGGTCTGGATTGAATAAAAGCTGGGATTAGAAATTTCGAGATTTATAATATCTATAGATGTGAAAACTCAAAAAGAACAAGTGCAAGTCCAAATGCTTACGAACTGAAACCATTAGCACTTGACAGAGTCTTGTCAAGAGTCTTGACAGAGACCTGGTTTATAAGACAACTTTAGTAGTGTATTTTTAGCACTTGGAACTCATTAATTGAACTAATTAATATAGAACAGTTTAAAACTTCATATTCTTCATGCTAAACAGAAGGAAATGTCCCAACCCCAAAAGCAGTGAGGTGTATTCTGCAGCATGTGGGGAGTATGTGTCTACACCAGATAAATAATGACTTGTTGCACAGCCCCCTGGGAAGCTGTATCCTACAGCAACATTCTGTGGATATTGTTCAGCTCCGACGGATTTATGACATACTACAACAAGCCATGACAGTTCAGGACTCCCAGACCATCATCTGTAGTCTTATTGTTATGCAGGTCAGAGAGAGAGAAAGAGAGGAAGGAGAGAAATTAAATCTGAATTTTTCCCTCATCAGGGCTGCATTCAAGATTATAGCAGCTACGTAGATCTACGTAGCCACTACGATCTTGAACTATAGGCTAGCCTAGTCATAACAAGCATCAATTCATTTAGTGTTTTCAGTATGACATATATCTAACTTAGCAGCTAGCCTAGATATTGAATGAAGCCCAGATCACAATCCTTTTAAAACAGTACAAAGTTGTTCTTAAAAAATAATCATTACACCTTTTCAAAATCTCAAAGGCTTTCATTTGTTAGGATATACAAACAACATTTCCTGTTTGTGTTGTGTACAAGCATTAAATATGTACCTTTACTATTCCAGTTGTTGCTAAAGATCAGTTTGTTTAAGCAAGAAAGACCAGCAGAGATTCAAATTCTCAAAGAAACTAGGTAGGAAATCAAGAAAATAAGAAAACTTTTTTTACTTCATGAGAAAAAAAATCAAAAAAAAACCCAGATGGGTTATTTGTATAAATTGTTAATTTATATACCATAATATTTTGTTTTTCTTCTATGACCTACAGATAAATCTTTGCTTTCAATTTAATTAAAGGGAACTTTTGTGGAAATTACTGACCAGCTACTGCTCAGAGGTCAAGGATATACAAATCCTTGAGGAAACTTGTCATGTGATCACAGTAGGCATATCAGTTTTGTATCCCTCAGCTAGTGACAAAAACCAGTTAATGCAGACTCTACTGTATGATGGTAAGTCACACATCTACAGGTACATTGTACATACATGTAAATTATATAAATATATGTACCAGTATACAGGAACATATAATTCAAAGAAAAATGGTTTGGAAATGGATGCATTTACATATCAGTGTATGTGTTTGGAAAACATTGAAGATTCTAAAGGAGGGAAATTATTTAGTATCCTATAATTGTTTTTAATTTGAGAGAATGTACAAAGAAATAATGAAATTGTTTCACTTCCATTCAGTGATAATGAGAAGTACCTTACCTGGTAACTCAAATTCTTTGTAACGACATGCATACATGTATGATATATTTTCTTAGGTAAGAACAATGTAGCACTTCAGACATTGCGAGATCTTATTCTTGTGGATTTTGGTGAAAAGCTTAGAGCACAAGCTGTGGAGAAAGAGGGAACAAGATATCTTAGGTAAGTGGAAAAGGTGTGTGAGACTGTACTTTTTACCAGACTATCTGTTTATTTTCAGTTACTACCTTCTCATCACATTTTAATCATCAAAACAATTAATTTGTATTGACAGGTTATCGGATGACCTAGTGTTCCACATTCTTAAAATCACAGTCCAGGAGTCCAGTAAGCTTCTCAGTGATGCGGCTAACTTGGACAAAACCAATTTTGAGCAGATGTTGTCTTCTTTGCCTGTAAGTATTGGGATCGAAATTTAAAAAAAAAAAAAAAAAAAAATCTGTGTTTTAAAGACACTAGAGATAAGAAACAATATACAGTAAATATCAACTGAAAGTTATTTAAATGAATTCTGATATGTTTGAGCAAATGCACTGAATTAACAGATTTAAGAATAAAAGATTTGTCTTGACAGATTGCCTCCCCTTGTCTACGATACATGATGGCCCTGCAATCTCATCTTCTGAGAGAAACTGTGTTGTTAAAACAGAGCACAGAAAACTCATCACCAGAGCAAGATAAAAACATGCAGGTATTTTTTTCCAGATATTTATGGTGGTGCATGTAATTGTTTTCTTTTTTACATAAAACATTACATAAAAATGGAAGGAGACATATTCTCTTTAGTACATGTAATTGACAATTTCATTTTATAGGGACTGATGATGGCAATAGCAAAATTAGCGTCACGAATTTTTTCCGGATCTTGTGAGGTAAGGGTTCAAAAGTTTCCTTCAATCAATAGCTTATTTTCTGTTGATTTAATATTTTACCAAAATTTCATGTCTTCCACACAACCCCCCCCCTCCCCATTTTGGTGAACTATGAATATTACTTGTATTTTCTCAGGTATTGGAAGTTCTTATAACAACCTGCAATGCTGTCATACACAAATTCAAAGAAGAAAGGGAGGCTAGACTTCAGGGCCTGGAGCGCATTGCCAAGGCTACTATTCTAGGACACTTGTTACCAGTTCTGTTGACCGCTATGAACCATGTCAATCTGCATTGTCTCCCCCTGGCTGATGAACTGATGCCCAAACTTGTCAATCTTGTTGTGCTTTCAAGTCAGGTACACTGCAAGTTTGTTCAATTAATTTTGCAAGACAATTAAATATTTTTATTTAAATTTTTATTCTTTTATGTAAACCAATAAGTCAATCTTTGTTGCAATTTCAGGCTGCTCTACTTCTGAAGAGTCAGGTTGAGGCTGTTATGCAGGATGACCTAGATTCTGACACAGACACACATGTAATGGAACTAATGGCTCCCACTGTTGATATCGAAGAGTAAGGAACAATAACCCCTTGTCAAAGAAGAAAAAACAACAACAAAAGAAAAACAAGAAAATATGTTATGGTTCAAATTCCATGAATTTTAAATGTACTAGTATGTGTAAATAGTAATATAAAAAGTCCTTTTATTAACCTGTATTTATATTGCATTTTTTTATTCTAACTAGAGTGTCAAATGAGGACACTGAGGAGCAAGGCTTTTTGGCAGGATTGAAAATCCCTGCCCCGTGGTCCTCAGGGAAGACAGTAGAAAGCATCCACCCAGTGAGGGACAACTACAGATTTAAGGAGACAGTACACATCCCCGGGGCTAGGTGCTTGTATCTGAGATTTGACCCAAGGAGTTCTTCCCAATATGATTATGACAAGGTATACAACTGGTAAAATTGGCAGAAAAAGAAAATAGATTAACAAAAAAAAAATTTAAAAAGTCATAGCAACTTCATTACAAAATAAATCCATTAAATTTGAAATGTGAAAGCACATATTAAAGGTTTGAATTGTCATGATAGATTGCTGATCAATGCTTTTTATTTATTTTTGGTTTGTGTTCTATCTTTTGTAAATATATTCCTGTCTTAAAATGGATTTCAATATCTTTGCACTGAAATACATGTACATGTACATTGAATGCAGGGAAAAAATAAAACCCAGCAAACTGATGAAAAAGTTATTTTGTCACCACTGTAACTTGTTTTATCCAAGTTGAATTTCATTTATCTGAAAAACATGTACAAGTTCTTTGTACTTTCAAAAGATGACAATTACCGTAAGTTACATTTAAGTTGATAAAGTCTATGCTAAGGGAGTTTTACTGTGAACAGAATTATAGTTGATTGGTGTGATCAGATTAAGTGTAATTAATATGCATTCTAATGCCAATGGTGATGTTATTTTGATACTTGCAGCTTGTGATTTATGCTGGCCCTACCACAAATTCAAAGAAAGTACTAGAATATGGAGGGAACACGTTTGGATTTGGGAGTAGGAGTGTCCTAGGATCAGGCTGGCCTAAGGACTTAGTAAAGGTATGTTGGATACTCTTAAACATATACAATGTACATGAATATGCTACAGTACACATCAGTAAATAAAATTATTGCTAATGCTAGATGGAAAGAAACTTAAGTTTGCAAACCATGTCACCATTTTGCATGTTGATGAAGATGTGTACGTTATTTTAGGTTGATGGGGATACAGTGACATTTTCTTTTGAGATGAGAAGTGGTCGTGAACACAATACACCTGACAAAGCCATGTGGGGATTTCTCGTCACAGTCAGAGCTCAGGTAATACAGTCTTAGAGAGCTATATATTGTGGATTGCTTAAAGGGGGAGGAAATAAGCACCGCCCTCAATTTTACCTGGTCTGTGAACCCCTGTCAATCAGATGAAATTAAGCCTGAGATTGGATACTGAAAATTGATTGACATCTTGTTACCTGCCGTTGTGTATATCTTGTATACCTTGGCTGGGGATCGTACCGATCATTGAATTAACATTCAGTCTTTGATGCCTACCGCATATAATTTATAACATCGTGATAAAGAAGCAGCCAGAGCTAATTTTTTTTTAACTTTATAATAAAGTAATTAGCCATATATAATTTATATTTAATAAGTCTGTCAAATAATTAAATAAATGAAAAAGAAAATCAGTCATATATATCTATTTAAATTGTAATTAAGAAAGGGGGGTTCATTTCACTATACAATCTATAATGCAGTATAGATTATCCAAATTTACACGTACATCGATTTTACTTAAAACAGAAAATACCTAACTGCATTGGAAGCATCGTGTAATTTAATAAAATAATAATTCCTTTTAAAAAATAAGTTAAAAATTTTAAGACGTGTAATATTTCTTCGAGACATGGTGATGAAAGTTACGGTAAAATAACCAGTTTTAAAGAGAACTAAGCATTATTATAAAAGCTGTCATTGCATATACAAGTTATGTTTAGAATTATGTATCCCGAGGAAAAAAGTAGGATAGAGTGATTATATTCCCGTTTCGTCTTCCTGTCGGAGAAACAATACGCGGATGCCTTGACCATTTTTAACATGCATGCGTCATGGGTTAATCACATACGAATTATACAAAAAAAATATTTATCTAATTTATTGCATATTTTCTAAAAAATTTAGCCTTCAAACAGGATTTCTAAGTTTTAGAGATTTAATTATTCAGGACTGCGCTTTTTTCTACTTTCGTTTTGTGAATGACTATTTCCCTCGGTGTCGCAAGCTTACAACCAAAGATTTGAAATTTATTAAAGCACAAAATTAAACTAAAATTGTCTCCTTTATTCAAACATATTTTAAAAAAAGAATTGAACTAAAGGATTCAGTCTACATAAAAAAATTAGTTTGTTTTATTTCATAAATTTGACGATCAACATTTCGATTGACCAACACGCGAAGTTAAACTATGTCTTAGGAAAACATTTACAGGTAATATATACAGGTAACATTCTGTGTATATAGGTAGGTATACACAAGCCAGCTTGGTTCCCTCGGGGCTTCACAGCCGTTTCAATTAAGCTCCACCCCACTCCAAACTTACCTGAGGAAAACCGACCGGTTGAAAACCTCGGCCTTTAAATGAATTGGTTCATTTGATTTCATTGATGTGTCTTTCTGTCAGATATTAGTCTATATATCAATAAAAATATAATATTTCTGGGGACTGTGAGAGTTACCCATGAAATCCCTAAAGATTGAACCCCTCATGAAATATGTTGATTCAAAAGTATATCCAATTAACCATTTTGTCTTGAAGATAAAAAAAATAAAATAGCCTCATCTTTGAGTATACCAATATGAAATAATGTGCATGCGTGGAAGAATTCATGCTACACATAAAGTTTTAAAGAACACAGTAAAAATAATCAATTCAAAGAAGTTAATAGTTTCCAATTAAATAAACGAAAACCTGCCTTTTTAATTGTATGTATGCACTGTATATGTACATGTATGTCTTAAAACTACTCATGTTTAATTCATCAAAATTTGTTTGTTAAGGAATCCACAGAGGAGGTGTCCAGTGGCCTACCCTTCCTGGCTGATTTAGCACTAGGACTTTCTGTTCTAGCCTGCACCATGTTACAGCTACTGTACAGAGGTCCTGAAACAACCCAACAAGAAGTTAATTGCCAGCATCTCCTCAAGTCTAAACTTTTACAAAGGTTTGTATGCAGTTGATTGAGAAATAATTTCTATGTAGACAGCACTGCATTGTGTATTATCAAAGTTAAGGATATATCACACAAACCGTTTAATGAAATTAAATTTTAAATTTGAATTTATAGAATAGTATTTTTAAATTGCTTCATACTGTATGTATAGTTATTTTAGTGGGATTTATATTCAAGCAAATTCTGTGCTGCCTTTCTTGCACTAATTCTGAATAATGCCAAACCATTAGTCTACATGTATTTAATTAAAACACCTATAAAGCTATTTCACAGTTGTCCCAATTGATCAATATCCTACAGTTGCAATAGATTTGAATATGGTAAAATAAGTATTGAAGAACCAGAGAACATGTATATGTGATACGGAGCACATATATACTGATTAATTGAAAGTTGCTAGTAAATACTTGGTTATTTAAATTTCCTTCCTTAGGTGTGTGTGGCAGTCCGGATCAGATCCAGATGTCCTCATGGATAGTCCATCCTCAACTGAGGACTCCTCCGACTCCTCATTGGCCAGAATTAGACTCTCAGCAGAAATCCTCCAGAACCTCAGAAAATTATGTAGGCGACAAGCAACTCCGCTTAGACCCAGCATCAGGTATACAATATCAGGCCTTCGCATAATCAGTTTGTAAATATAACTTACAAACTACTACGAATATGCTTGAATATTTGCCACTTCCAAAATTTACATACTAGATACCAGTAATTTTTCCCACAAGATGTGAAAGACAATTGTTGATTTATTTACATGTACGTGTGTATCATTGCAGTTCAATATTTCTTTTCTTAAACAGGGATGTAATTAATCCAGAAGATTTGGAGGAGAGAATTGTATCAGCAGTACTCAAGCACTTGTCTCTCCAGGAAACGGTATTCAAACTGGCAAAGGCAGAGAACCAGCAAACTGAAGAGTTTATGTTACTGAGAGCTGTTATACAGGAAGTTTATACCAAGATAGATGCCTTGTTAAGACAGCTACAGGTACAGCTTGTCTAGGAGTAATACATGCTCCCCCTCTTTTCCTCTTTATTCCTCTTTCTCTCTCTCTCTCTTCCTCTGTGAGGAAGTTTGGTATAATTTCTTGGCTTGGATTGATTTGGGAGGGGGAATTCCAGAAGGACTTTCTTTCCACATTTTGTTATTGGTTCTACTTTTGACTGATTTGGGAGGGGGAAATTCCAGAAGGACTTTCTTTCCACATTTTGTTATTGGTTCTACTTTTGGACTGACCTGGGAGGGGGGAATTCCAGAAGGACTTTCTTTCCACATTTTGTTATTGGTTCTACTTTTGGACTGATTTGGGAGGGGGAAATTCCAGAAGGACTTTCTTTCCACATTTTGTTATTGGTTCTACTTTTGGACTGATCTGGGAGGGGGGAATTCCAGAAGGACTTTCTTTCCACATTTTGTTATTGGTTCTACTTTTGGACTGATTTGGGAGGGGGAAATTCCAGAAGGACTTTCTTTCCACATTTTGTTATTGGTTCTACTTTTCAGAGTCTTGCTGAGCTAGAACAAAGATGGCACAGTGAAGTCATGGATCACAAAGAAGGAAATACCACTGTCCCTCCATTCTTTTCTGATTTCCACCTTCAAGAGGTATTAAGAAATTAACAGTAAAATAATACTGCGTATTAAGAAATATTATGAACAAAATACTGATAGTAAGTAATGTGCAATGTTTATTCAAATCTTCTTGGTTTGCAGATATGGTTAATTCAAGTACTGTATTTAAATTTGTAGACAAAAGCAAAGGAGCTTGCCATGCTGTGTTTTATGAAGGAAGTCCCATTAGAATCTGACAATGAAAGGGCAGTTAAAAGTTTGAGGTGAGATTAAAAAAAAAGTCAAGCCCCCAGCCATCCACCCCCTCCCCCCCCCAAAAAATGAAAGTTTCATGAAAAATTTGAAGCCAATTTACAACAGCTTTTATAAAAGGAATCTGAACATCAGTCCTATGACAACATTTACTGAAAACCCACAATAATTGATTTCAAAGCAATAAAAGATGTTAGCATAATGTATGTTGTAACATGGTGTATGTTTTGCAGGGAGAAATTTGACAATGACATTGGTGATGAATCCTTCACGTCAGTGAAATCTGTCATGCTTAGGGCACAGCACATCATGAAAGGCCTCAGGGCAAGACTTGACCTACTTCTGCAAGTTACCATAGCACCAGGGGAGGGGATACATGTGGCAAGGTCACTCTCAAATAACCAAGAAAGTGGTATGCCTACTCTTTGTATATTCACCATTGCTTCTAAGAAAAATGATGTCACTGAATATTAAAACAACAAATCTTAAATGACATCATATTGACATTATGACTGACATTTTGCAGTGCTCGGAGTGATGGTGAGATCAGATACAGATGTGTTGGCCCAGATGACCAGGAGTGTCTCAGTCCCTGCTAGTGTAGAAAGTTTCCAAGATGACTCAATATTAGACATCACCGTTAAACAAAGGTAAGGTGTTCTGTATGACAATTTAATAAAAGATGAAAGGGAAAAGAATGAAACGTGTTAAAAATGTTTACATTCAATTCATAGCAGTGAATATTTTTATGTAGAAAATACTGAGAAATTTCAAACAGTTTTATTTATTGGAGTGATAGAAATTCAGATGTACTTTACTTAGATAATTAGGGTTAATTAGCTTGACCTTTTCTTTGAAAGGAAAAGAAAAACCCATCGCCGAACCCCGTCCAGTGTTCTCCAAGACTTGGTGGATGGAGAGGGACGAGACAAACCCCCTCATACTATTCTCATTGACCAGCTGTTTTCCTTCATTGGGAGCAATCCTGAAAAAGCTGTGAGTTTACCTTTATACACTTATAAATACACCGCATTGTCTTTATACATGTATGTACTAAATAGTTGTTTTTGTTACTTGAAGCATGGTTGAAGTGTTCTTCTTTCTGTTTAGATATCACCTAAAGATTTCTTGTCTGCAGCAACTACTCGACTTAAGAGAGGAAAAACTCGTAAACAAGCATTAATACACATGAAGGAGCTGTTGACAGCAGCCACAAAAGTGGGCGGGGCCACACATCTGGTGGCAGCCGTGACTTCAGTCCTGCAGTGTGGACCCTGGTAATTAAGTTTTAACCAGAACTGTTACTATATTTAAACTCTTAGTGGTCCAACTTAAATATCTTGAATGTGATGTGACTGTCAAAATAAAAAACATTGAAATATTGGAGAGTTTGAAATAGGAAAGTTGAGGTGCACATACACATTGCATTTGGAATTTTCAACTTCTTTTGACATAAGCCTGGTACTAGAGATATCAGGTTTTAGATACTGTTCAACTGTATTTTATGAATTTGAAACAATTCAACCATTACACATGCATGTAAATCTACATAAGCAAAATGGAATTAGTAAATTTAAAGTAAGCCATATTTTGTTTTTAAAATTGCATTTAGACAAAAAGTAATGCAAGCCAAATATTCAAGCATACTGCAATCAAAAACGGATTCGATAAATTTGGAGAAATATGCTTGAAAATCCTTCATTGAATACATGGACATGTATCATGTTTGATCATCAGAAAATATAATTTGTGATGGATATGTTCCTATTCCAGTGTTGAGGAGCTGACCTGTGGAGGAATGGTGCCACAAGTAAGGGAAGCCTTTGCTGAGACAATGACAGCTGTGGTACAACTGGCTGCCAAGTACCCCATAGCCTGCTCCAACAGTATCGGACTTCTGTGTACAATACCTTATACCAGGTAGGCCAAGAGGAATAAGTGCATTTCACTAAAAATATCTTTGGAGACCACATATCATTGCCAAGTCACATGATATATATAGCTGACATTAAACATGATATATAATGTCCAACATTAAGAGCATTTTTGGTAGTATCTATCTCCATTTGTCCATCAAAGTTTCACACTCTGAGCAATCTGCATATATTCTATGACACTTCTGTGTACATGTATGTAACAAGAAATAGACCCAACTGTTTGTTTTTCAAACCAAAAAATCAAAGGCATGTTCACAAAAAGGAAAATCAACTCCTTTTCAAATACTGTTGTTCCTTTTGCACATAGAAGTCCAATTTTTTCAATTTTTACTAACAGAGCTGAGGAGAAGTGTCTAGTGAGGTCAGGTTTAGTTCACCTCCTGGACAAGTTATGTAGTCTGGCTAACCTTAGATCAGACACATCAGAGACTCAGTCTGTCAATCAAAAGGTCTCGGCAATGGCATGGGCGGGGTTCCAGGTCCTGGCCAATCGCTGTGTCATGTGGGAGACAGAAGATGGTAAGTAAAGTATCAACACTGAATACAGGTTTAAAGTGCATATTATAGACATCTGTTATTTCTTCAAGTGATGCTTTATGCATGTACATGTACAATGTAGGTGAGTTCTTATCTTTGGTTTGTTCTGCCAATACTTAACTTTACCAGTACAGTGTAATATCAAAAATTGGTTATCAGTAGATGACCATTTAAAGGGGTCCACATTATCAAACTCTTTAATATTGAGTGTGGACTAAATCATTCACAAACATCTTTTGTAGAACAGTAGTACAGGACAAGTTGTGAATTTGAATTTTTTTTGTCACAGGAAGTCAGATAGAAGAATTAGAACACTCGGGCCTTGCTCGTCAGGTGTCAGTTTTGTTAACCAATCATCTTGCCAGAGCCACAGAGTGCATTGGTAATGAGGCAGCAGGAACGGAGGCACTACAGGATGTACTTAGTCTACTGAACACTCTGGCTCGTAGTCGTATGGGGAGGGCTATACTTAGTCAGCCAGCCTGTGTGTCCAAACTACTGTCACTGCTACTGGATCAGAGGTAATTGAAATTTGCCTTCATTTGGCTTTGGCTTTTAGGTATAAGTAAAGTTATCTTCTTTTATTATATGGTACAGAAAAATGTTTTCAAAAGCTTGATTAAAAAAAAAAATCATCATTCAAATTTACACTTCTGCCTTAATAATTTTTGTAAATTATTGCACTGCATTGATGTATTCTTTTATCATTCCTTAAAATATTTTTTAAATCTGCTGGTACATGTTACTATCTAAAAAAAATTCATAGCTTTATTTTCCTTTGACTTCAACACCCTAAAAAAATTTAACTTTGACAAAATTTTACAAATATAAAGATGATGTGACAGAGTATAGCTTTATCTTAATAATGAATAAAGAATATAATCTCTCCTTCTATTTCAGACCATCTCCTAAGTTAGTCCTCATCATTCTCCAGCTGTGTCGAGTGGCCCTGCCACTGATGAACACTGCAGACTGTGAGCTTGTAGAACTCCCTGTCTGGGGGCAGCATCTGACCAATACTCACTGGAACACCTCTGAACCCATTTCAGATCCTCCTGCCAAAATTGTCAGCCTCCTTCTTGCCAAGTTGGGAGACTTTCTTGTACCTGGTATTGATTAATAATATTTTTGTGATATCTGCAGTATTTCTAAAAGTTCTCAAAGTAAAGATTTGATAAAATAATCAAGAGGAAAAGTTTGAACATTCAATTTTCCCCCACTTTTGTGAAAAAAAATTTGGCCATACCTTGCAACTGAAGAGACAGGGCATCCCTATAAATACATGTATGTATTACTTGTGACAAGACATTTTGGAATTGTGACTTTCACCTCATGACTTAGACATCAAAGATTGACTTTCAGAAACATAAATCTTGCTGTAATTTTTGCAACAGAACCTACTGCTAGCAAAATATTTCCAAATTTGCTTGTTAGATTTTAATATGAAATTCTTTAAAAGAAATATAGTTTAAATAATATTCAAACAATTGTTTTTATCAACGTTCTTGGATAAAATAAGCTTAACAAATTTAAGTACATGTACGGTATAAGATGTCAGAACTTCAGGCAAACCATATTGAACCTGAACTGGATGTCAACAAAAAAATTGAAATGACCAACAGACACTAAAAATCATTTTCAAAATTAGATACTTGTTTGAATATTTATTATTTTTTGGCTTTAACAGGTGATTATGCTACCCTGGTCAGCCGACGCCCATCTGTGGACTTGACACAGGGTAAACCCCAGACAGGGGACAAAGAAAAGTCGGAAGAATCGGACATTCAGGCTGGAAAGTTGTCTGTGTTCATCCACAAGAGGGAGGATCAGTTATCTCATGAAGTCATTCAACCTCTGCTGGGGTAGGAAACAAGAATTCTTCATTCTTACATGTACATATAGTTTGATTTGGAAAAGTCCTAAGACGAGACATAAGCACAGTCTTTTTGAATAGGAAACTTAAGCACTGTGTTTTAATAAAAGAGTATTTACATGTATGTGACATTGGTTTTTTTTATAGGTCAGATAACAGGCCATTTAGAATTGGAGGAGGTGCTAACATGGAAAGGGTTGTTCGTATGGACAGAGAAATGACAAAGGTAGATCTATGTTATTGGTCATAAACATCTATCCTGCATGAACATTGATATTAATTTTCAAGGATTGTTCATTGATACATGCATACTAAATGAGAAAAAGATATGTCCCTTTTTAACAGTTTTCTCTGTCACTCTAGTAGATGTGTTATTTGTAAAAACTATATTTTTAAAAAATTGTTATCTCTGAATCTTTTAAACAAATTTAATACTGCATGCCTTAAATCTTCTATTTTTCAATTAGTTTGGTAAAGCAGAAGTCACAACAGAAGATGCCATAACTGCTCTGAAGAAGGCAGCGAAATGGGCACAGATGGGCTTAGTGGTATCAACAGGCCCACCAGTGGAGAGTGGGCAGGCTGATACACCCACTGGAGACAAAAAAAAACAACCAGTGGATGTAGTGTGCCGGGAGAAAAATACAGAACTAGCAAGGTACAACATGAAAAATATTTTGTCAAATATCTTATCGGCAAGTTCAGATAGAGTTTGTAAATATACTAGTATACATATATATTTCATTGTTGACAGAATTTGAAGATTTATTTCCACTTGCACACCTAGTATATACATTTTTATAGAGGGTATTGTAAAAATTCTGTAACAGTATTGCATTTGGCTGTGTATTCTTTTGTGCGCCTTTGGCAGAGAGCAACTTCCGCTAAATCAAGTACATTGCTAAATGTCTTTAATAATCTAACACATCAAGAAAGTACTTAATCAAATCTATACTATAAACTTCTGCCAAATATTATACATGCCAGATGTAATACATTTACAGTTAGTTAATGTTTAAGAGTACTTGGAGGAGAACAAATAATGAAACAAACTAATATTGGAACTGTTTTGAAGGACTGACCCAATAAGACCATTCATTAGTGGACATGTAGCCAACAACATGGCTACAGAAGTGATAGCCCTCCTTCACGGTCTACTGAACGCTCCGGAGACACACACCGCTCAATCATGGTCTCAAGCTGTTCAAAGGGTACGTAAACATAGGGGAGGATCTTATATAAAAGTTATCCAGTGGCAAATTGTGTGTAGTATATGAAAAGGATAAAAATTTTGTAAACTATGTACAATATTTTGAAAAAGCTTATCTGGAAGTTTAAAAACTTATTGTTTGTACCATGCCAGTGAAACATTTGATTACTTTTCATGTCTTATAGAATAATCCAGTGTACATGCTTGTTTGCACAGTGTCTTCAGAAATTGCCTTCGATTTGAATAATGTAAATCTGACTGCAATATACCAATTTTATACCCCCCTCCCCCCACCAGTGAAGTGTTTGGGGTGGAGGAGATGATACTACCATCACCATTGTCTGTCTTTCCATATACATATATTGTCAGCAGATAATCTCAGAAACTCTTGAATAATTTTTTCTAAATGTATAGAAATAATGCATGCCATTCTAATATGTGCACATGATTCATATTCCATTAGGACAGACTGTTATTATTGAAAATGTTTAGTAAACTTTTGAGAAGCTTTGATATTATTATTTCAGGTATTACACAACTCCCTCTCTTGTCTGCCCCTGCTGCTGGCCTCTCTAGACACCCTGTCCTCACCTCGATGTAACAACAAACAACTCATGTCCATGTCTAAGATGGCTAATGCTGCTCTTTGTGCACTAGGAGGGTTCAATGAGATGATCAAACCAGGCTGTGAAGTCAAAGTAAGCTTGTCTTATTTATGATGCATGTTAAACACTTCAGAAAAAAGGAACTTTTCCTGCAACATGCTGTTACATATTGCATAACTTTTGCTCTAAAATACTTACAAAAAGTTTAAACATTCATTTCAAACTATATGATAGAAAGTAACTGAAATCTTACCTGATGAATTTCCTTTATATTTAATCTACTCATTAGGCATTTAAAAATATTTGAAGGTAAATTTAACATATTATTCATGCAATCATTCTAGAATGTATTTCTCTTGTTATTTGATGCAGATGCTTGGACCAGGAATAGATGTTAGTCGGGGTTCAGTCATAAGTGTGTCAGAACAGACAGGGATGGTCACGGTTCAGTTGGATCCTGAGACAGATGAGGATAGGCATCCACGCTTCAGTGACACAGTTCAGGTTCCGATAACCAGACTGATCCCTGTCAGGAATGAGGTAATATGAGGGACAAAAATTCAACAATTTAAAAAGAGTGTCAACATGATATCTCTTTAAAGGGTGGGAATGAGCCATTGAAATAAATTTTTACCAAAATATTCAAATTTGGAGTGTATAGCACATTTCTTCTGATCAGTGAAAGAATTTGTTCTAAGCTAATGAACACATGTATAGGAACAGCATACACAAATATATTTTAAAAAAATAGAGATGAACTACATGTACATGTATATTGTATGTATGAAAGGAGAAACTGGGCAATTCAAATAAAACATAATTAATGTAATGTTTACTTATTTATTTATTTAGATTTACAAATCTGCTAATGTCCCAGTGACAGAGTCCCTAGTGATGGCCATCAAAGCCATCCTCCTCCCCCAGGATGATGGGACCTGTCCCCTCCAACAGATCCTACCTGTCACAGGGGATGGCAACAGCCTCAGTAATCAGGTGTGTCGAGTTGTGGCTGAGCTTCAGACTCGAGCCTGCATGGTGCTTGCTCAATATCTACAGGACATTGAGTTTACTAAGGAGTTCATTCAGCATTGTGGATCCACTATTGATATTCTGAAGTCACTTGCTAAGGATTGTAATTCAGGTTTGTTCAATCATCTGATCCATGATATACTTTTGCCAGTTCCTGAATTTTTAATAACTACACAATGATTTCCAGAAACATTACAATACATATGTGTATGTACTTGCTTGTATTTAATTATAGTTTTGTTTAATATTAAAGGAGATAGACTCTCTGTTGTGGAAGCCCACTGCAACAGACTGAGGCTACTATATAGGGATTGTGCTAAACCTCCACCCCCACCCAGCAAGCTTGACAGTCGAGCTGTGAGTAGCTTTCATTGATAAAAAATATGAAATATATTTTGAGAAGCAAAATAGCCATGAAGCACAAAAAGAGTAACATTGTATCCTTCTGTATTAAAATCAAATGCAGATACAAAATAACTACGTAAATTATTTTAAATGACTTGATACAAACAGTATTGATAGTACCGGTAAATGAATTTTGAGTATATGCTATCTTTAATTTATATATTTATGAACTGTTCTATTTCCATCAGAATCAGGAGATGTTGCTGGATGCTAATCGATCCTTCCCCCCAGTCCGGGCCTCTGTGTTCTCCCAGGGTATGACAGGAGTGACCTTCCTTGGTGACCCCAGTACAGGAAGTGGACTACCCAGGGGCACAATGATCTATGCCAACCAACCAGTTCCACAACAGGTAGATCACTTTTATGAAAAATATTCTTTCCTAGAAGTCAGTAACTTATACATATTGATGTACATGCATCTGTATTACATTTTGCTGAATGTTTTTTTTTTTTGGGGGGGGGGGGGGGAGATTAAATTATTTTGAAGGATTTTTAAAAAAAATTATCATGGCATAGTAGAGTGCAGACCAGTAAAAGCTATGGTAATTTTCATTCCATAAATGTCTTGGATATAAAGAATTTTAATCTTTATTCCTAGACTATTCCTTGTAACCCAGTATCTACAAAGTGAACAAAACAAACCCTGAGAGAGAAACAAATGAACAATTTCTTTACTTTTATCAAAGGCACCAGCATTTTACTGGGAGTTAGAGATCTGTTCCTTTGGAGATAGTCAGGAGGAGAGTGGTGCAGTCATCTCGTTTGGCTTCGCTCCATCAGCAGACAAGAAAGATGGAGCCTGGACTAACCCTGTAGGAACCTGCCTCTTCTTAAAGTAAGTCTTCAATACAGTTCTAGATATATCTTTTGTTAGGTCACCTGAGTCACTCAGGTGACCTATTGCTATCCGTTTTCGTCCGTCTTCGTGCGTTAATATTTGAACATTTTTAGCTTCTTCTCTGAAACCGCTTAACCAATTTCAACCAAATTTGGCATAAAGCATTTATTGGTGAAGGGGAACAAAAATTATGAATTTCATGGTCCCTGCCCCCCTGGGGCCTGAGGGGTGGGGCTAAAACCACCAAAATTAATTCAATCTTTAAAAATCTTCTTCTTTACTCCTGATTCGTATGCATAAAAATTCTAAGAATTTTCTTAAGTATATGCTTAAATTTCTTAAGCATATTCTTAGCTGAGTAACTTGCTTAATTTCCGTTGCATAAAAATTCTAAGCAACATGCTTAGCGATTCTTAGCTAAGCATATCGCAATCTGCTTGAGTGCACTGTTGCCATGTCAATAAAGTCACTTCCGCTTGAAATCACTTAAATGTAAACAAACACGTGTCATGATGAAGAAGCAAAGAAATAATATTACGTAAAATACCATTCATATTTATTTAATGATTCACCTTCCTGATATAATTATTTTTTTTATATTTTGATCGATTTAATTGATCAAAATATTTTGTTTGATATCGATGTCATGTTTATATTATCTACTCAGACGAAAAAAAAAGGGAAGAGAGAGAGAGATAAAACAATGAACAAACTGTATAGGATGTAGAGAGAAATTGACATAACTTAGAGGGAGCTAGCATCTTGTAAATTATATATATGCCATATAATGAAGTAAATACATGCAGATTGTAATTGATTTCATTGATTTAATTACTTCTTCATATATTTTTTTATTTCATTTTTTGTAAATTTCCTTTAATTATTTTTGTTCATCTACCTCTTTGCAACATCTTAAGCAATATGCTTAAGAACTTAAGAAAAGTAAAGACCATACTTAACTTTAAGCATATATATATGCTTAGCATATACTTAAGAGTTGTGAAGTTTTATGCAACATGCTAAGCAATATGCTAAGTAAAATTCCAATCTGCTAAGCAGGAAAACAGTACTTAAGTATATGCTTAAGGACTTAAGAATTTTTATGCATACGAATCCAGGTAGACTTGTAAGTAATAGATAAATAAAAATGAGACAAAAATAAATAGAGGATATTCAATGTTTTGTAGATGAATATGGAATTTATTTCACGAGTGGGACAGGATTTTTTGATATTTTCACGAGTGCGAAGCATGAGTGAAAATATCAAAAAATCCTGTCTCACGAGTGAAATAAATTCCATATTCATCTACAAAACATTGAATTTTCTGTTTATTTCATTTTCTTTGATTTTCCCTTTGCCTCTGTCTTTTCTTAACAGTGTCATAGGCTTGACGTCATAGTTGAGCGGTTGAGACGTCATAGCTTAGCAGTTGTGTGACTGAAAACATTACATAGCATGGAATTTAGCAACATATTTGGGTAGAAATTTGCAGTTTTAGCTCTATCAAGATGCTTAGTTACTATCTCTATCTTATGACAGGCCAGAAATTATTTTTTACTTACTTTGATATCCTTTCACACGGTGAGAGAATATCATTTTGGTATCCTTTCACATTGTGAGAGAATATAACTTTTTTTCAATAAATAAATCACAGCATTTCACTGTTGAAAATGTAATAACTTGTCTTATTCAATGTTCATCAAAGATAAAGAGAGCCCATTGTAAGAGATTTTAACAAGGAAGTGAAATAGTATAGAAGCACTGATAGTCATACTTACCAACCTCCAACATGTAAAAATCTGGTCATGACCAGATTTGGAAAAGTAAAAAATCTGGTCATAACGCATAACAACATTCACGACACATTTACCATGATTAAATTTAATATGTATGTATATAAAAGCATTTGTGAATTGAGAATTATTTTATTAAAAAGAGGCTTTAACTTACAATGACAAAAATTTAATATATATTGATCAAATTTACATGTTAAAAAAGAGCATTGAAGGTTTCATTATTCACTATTGACCTGAATTAAGTGTGCATTTTTTTAAAAAGAAAAGTCTTCAGAATCTGCATTGCTGATTTGAAGCACATGGAAATCAAGTTTGTGCTAATTCTGAAAGTATTTTTGAATTTTGAATTTGAAGTTATTTTTCCTCTCCCAAATTAATTTAATTAACAAGTGCTATTAAATATACAGTTATGTCTACACTATCTTCAAACACTTTATTTTATCTAATGAAAGTTGTTCTCCAAGATTCCTTCATATGTACATAAATATTGTTTTCTTTTCTTGGTTCAATTTGCTCCTGCTGACCCTGATAACGATCTTGTTTTATCGGAAGCCATTAAATTGACTTCAAACTTTGATTTGTCAAGACAACTCTAAGGTAATTGTTTACACCTGCACTGATAATTTGCTGGTACACAGCCAACTGAACAAAGCCATCGGCATTGTTTACGTATATCCAAGCTTGGGTTGTAACTGGAAGTTAAAAGTGCAACCTAATTTATGAACCAAATCCGGAAATCAGGAGATTTTCGGGTTGTTCGGCAAAAATCGGGTGAAAAGCATGACCCGCTGTGTCATAAAAAATAATCGGGTTAAGGGTCGAAAAATCGGGTGTAACCCGACGAAATCGGGTGAGTTGGCAACTATGCTGATAGTTTGTTAATATACTGTATGGTGATAGAGATAAATGGGGAACAGATTAGAACCTAATTTATGAACTGTTAATGAACAGTAGACTAATTATTTTGTTGATCCTGATCACCCTATTTTTCTTGCTTTTGGGCAACAAATCTTCACCTTTCAGTTCATTTTATACCCTATGGATCCTCTAAATTGTTGTATTATACTCAGGTGACTGTTAAGGCCCTTGGGCCTCTTGTTTTATATGTACTGTACATAATAAAGGGTTTTAAAGAATTTTTTTATTTCCGTTTTTTTTTTTTTTTTTTTTTTTGGCCAATCACACAATGTATATGGAAATCATTGTAAAAAATCATTAAAAGTAGCAATTTTCTGTATAAATATCATCAGATTCTCATGTGATCTCCATTTTGATATCATATGTTCATAGATTGTTAAATGCAGTGACAATTTTCCTATGTATCATTGGTTAATTTGTCTTTAAGATAAAAATGAGCATTTCACAAACTGCAATAAAATTATTATTTTAAAAAAATCTTATAAGTAATAAATCTGAATTGTAGCAATGGTAAGGCTGTCCACTATAATGGAGCCAGTCTTCTTCAGTGGAGAAGTGTGAGACTGGACATCACCCTAAATGCTGGGGACATAGCAGGTATTGGGTGGGAGAGGACAGGAGAATCGCCTGTTCAGGGACAGACCCCCAGGGGTAGGGTCTACTTCACATATAATGGACATCGCCTCAATGCCTATATGGATGATGTGTCTGGTGGAATGTATCCCGTTGTCCATATCCAGAAAAAGGTGAGATGCTTTTTTTTTTCTTCATTTTTTTTCTTACATTCAAAAACCGTAGTAGAATGTGCATTACTTGATATCTGCTTGTATCATTGCTGGCTGGGGTATATTTTGTTTAGAACACAAGAATCAGAGCAAACTTTGGAACAAGGCCATTTGCTTTTGCTGAGGGACAGCAACACAAGGAGGCAGCTGATGCAGCTAATGACTTAACAAGAGAAATCAGGGAGAGTTTCTGTCATCTGCCATTCCATCCCCACACTGACAGTGAAAATGAGGGAAGCCCCCAGCCTAGCCCTGATACCACCATGGTGGAGGAAATCAAAGCCCCAAAAGGACCTCCATGTAAAACTGCTACCATACCAAAACCACAGAATGGTATGTTACCTGTTTATGACAGTTAACACTGCTGAAATTACTTTAGTTTGATAGTTGAAAACTTTTCTTATACCTTTAATATGTATGAATTCAAACAAGTGACATTAATGAAGACTGTTTCCTCCCTCTTTCCAGCCCATCTCAAAAATACTAATTGGGATAGACCTTTGAATAAATGTATTGCTTTAGTCAAATTAACAATGTACTTTACAAAGGAACAAAAGAATGCCTCACCTCAAAAAATCCTAAGGTCTCAAGAAGTTGTAATTCAATAAGCATGATTCTACTTTTAATAATCTTGAGCTTCTTTTCAGTGTACAACCCAGAAGAATGTCTAGCTTTTAAACTGTTCAGTTGCTATGACAACTTTGTGACGACTGGGCCAGACCAGCGAGGACCAGTAATGCAGGACGATGAGTCTGATGAGGAGATAGTAGAGGAGGACAATGGATCTGAGGACCATTATGCCCTCCTTGTCAAGGCCTGGGAACAGAAGGTTTTCCCTGTCATCAGACGAAGATTCCGAAATGAAGCCGAGAGGAAGGACGGTTTGGAGCAAATCAGAGGAGCACTGCAATTAGGTATCCTCATCACATTCTTCTGTAATTATCATGAATAAGTTAAGAGTCAGTTATGTTATAATGAGTGTTTAATAATGATTATGATATGGCAATTTTTCTCATTTTTAAAATAGGAAATAGATTGAAGAGGAAAATGTCTATTTGACTTTTTCTGGTACAGTTATCTGATAGTATGTTCTCCAGATGTTCTTCTACAAAAATTTTGCTTTCTTTAGGTATGACAGATATTGCTCGACAAACAGTGGAATTTCTTTATGAAGAAAATGGAGGAATACCTAGAGACCTCCACCTGCCGACTATAGAGAACATTAAAGAGGATCTAGCCAAGTTTACAATAGAGAGAGTGAGGAAAGGAACCACTGTGGTGATCAGGAACACCGCAGAAACCTCCACCGCAGGCACCACAGTGCTGCCCAAGTTTGCTGTCCGCAGTATGCTCAAGACATTTGGTCTGACTGGAAATGTCCTAGATGTTGACAATGTAAGGAAGCAGATTTTATTTTTCATTTATCATTATTTATGTTGGACATGTCAGTAGAGCGTTAGAGAGTTAGTAAAAACTAGGGATGTCAATTTTGTCAATAATTCATATTCGAATATTCAATGAAAGTATTCGAATATTCGATAAAATAAATAAAATCTATAATATTTTAAATATGCATCGTCTTACAATCATGAAAGGTTTAGCGTAGGTATATTTATATTGGAAGTAAAATTGTATGAAGACTTTTGTAAGTGTACAATAAGAAATTCCATTTGATATTTGTCAATGTTTGAAATAAATAATTGATTTAAATGTAGAAAAGTATAATTTCAACAAATGAAACAAGTGTGTTTACAGTAGCTCCAACTGAGGAACCATTGGTCTTACAAATGGCAAGATAGTCGTAACGGTATACTGTTCAGATTTCAATACATGTAATGAATTACAATTATCTGTCTAATAAGAGATATGATTTTAATCTTTGATACAATGTAAACAAATATTTCCATAGAAAATTTTCCTAGGTAATTAGCTAATTTCCCGATAATGAATATAAAATTCAGGATCATGTACAACCCGAGATAATCACGTAATTTACATATTTATTCTAAAATAAAGCCCTTTACAATATTAATAACAGACTATATCTATCGGACATTCATTCAATAATCAATTAATTTATACTCCACGCCTTTTAGACATTCTAAGATTTCATTTTGTTATCAAAACTATGAAAGTACGTTTTGTATTGCACATAAAGCATTTTTGTACAATTCTTTAACACCTTACTCAAAACAAAATACATGTAATTTATCTACAAGATAAGAAAGTATTGAAAGAAGTAAGGCGATCGAAATTGATCGCTAGTAAATTAAACAGGGATAATTCCAGCACTGTTCTAATAAAAATTTATTAATCACAGTACTTCTTTTTAAGAAATCTGAAAAACACCGAATATTCGAATCTTAAATTCATATTCGAATATCAACTCATCGAATGAATATTCGAATGTTCGAATATTCGTTGCCATCCCTAGTAAAAACCAATTGATTTCATCACATCATACTTGAATGGACATAAGGCATTGGCATCGGAAACAAAAAAAATTTTAATATTTTTAATAATGTATGATTCATTCCATTTCAGTCTAATGAGATTGTACAAGTTGAGGTATACTTGAGAAGTGAGGGTGTTCTAGTGCGGTTCTGGTATCCTATAGAAATGTTAGAGAGGCCCCCACAGGGACTGAGGAAATCCAGCATCACGGGGGGACAGATATTGGACACATCTAATGTCTTCATACACAGGTTAGAAAACTGAAAAATAGTGTCATCTTAACGTTGCTAGAAACAACAAAGTCCGATACTTAGTTTTATTTGACCTTTTAAACTTTTTTTTTGAAGTCTTTGTAAGTTAAAACACAGTATTGTCATTGATTATGAATGTAAATGTGCAAATATTTTACAGAGAGTTGTTGAGTAGTGAGTCAGTGTTGGCGAAGATGTTCTGTAGGACAGCTCTATTGAAACTGATTGACCACTGTAATTCTCCGGCCATGGAGATTGTCTCCTGTTCTGCCAGTCTGGGCTCAGGAATGGCTGCAAGTGCTGCTCTCCTTCAACAGTTAGACATTGAGAACCTTCAGTTATTGTCAAATGAACTTTTATGTCCACCTCTAAGCCATGGCACTGTCATGGCAACAAATCTGACAACTTCACCCTCATTGGCCCAGTGTTTAGCCAATCAGATGTGTTCTCTCACGAAGATATTGTTTCAAGATGAGGATAAGTTAAAGAGAGAGCTGGCTGTAGCCATTGCTAGAGCTGCCAATCAAGGAGAAGATTATTTAATTGAATTGACAACCCAGATCTGCATATGCTTCCAGGTAATTTTTTTTCTATTATATAATGTATTGTATACAGATTTTCTTGCATATACATATAATGTACAAGTACTTAAAGTTTTGTAGCATCAGAATGTATGTAATCATTTGTGTTATTCATAACTAGTGCATATGTTTCTTAATTCGCTAGATCATTCTAAATCTGTTCCTACATCAAAGCATAAAAGAAATGTAGAATGAATTGTAGTGTAAGCTATAACTTCTTGATGTATCATATACACTGTTCCTTAAGTTCATTAAGAATATCTAAATTGTAAACCTATGTGAAAGTTAAGAAGAAAGGCACATATTTGTAATTTTTTCCACGGATAGAGACTTTTATTTTGTGCAAACTGAAGGTCAAGGTCAAAACTTTATGCCAGGTCATGGTCAAATACTAAGGTGAAAGGTCATGTTATGCTGTATCTATTAAGGTATCATTTGTTACAAATTCTTATTTGGTTTTATTTCAGACTGCTCCTGAGATGTTCCCTTATGAAGAATTTCCTGTAACAGAGGTCAAGGTTAACACAGACCTCCACTTCCCTGGGGCGGGCTGCCTGGTGGTGTCCTGTAAAACTGACTCCAAAGCTGCAAAGAAAGAGTAAGGCACAATTTTCCTCTTTATTGCTACATTTATAGATGATAGTTTTCTTAGCATTGAATAAGTATTTAATTTTTCCTTGATCAGTACATCCCTCTATAAATCTCCATGGGCCAGGGTGTTTTCTTACACTGGACAAAGAATAAAAAAGACAGGAAATGCTGCAAAACTGGAAGTTGTCTGCTATCCAAGAGACACCACCTCCACAAGTAACCAGAACGAACAGTACACCCCTGCCATCATCCCCACGGACAGGGTCCATATCCGCCTTGGTGTTTCTCCACCCCCAGGGATTATTCTGACCATCCATGCCCTGCCCCCACAGTTCCTGTTGGCTGTGGCTTACATAGAGACCTTGATAAGTGAAAAGTATGGCTGTGGGACAAAGAGCTGTGGCCCTAGAGAGAGGTCCAAGATGTCTGATAGTCAGCTAACATTCCAGAACAAAGATTGTCATGATAGTCTGTGGAGTGTAGATAACATTGTCGTCACTCCTCCAGTGTTCAGACACATGATTGAACTTCTTTGCAGGTAAATATATGTCTCAGTTTTATTCATTTTCATGTACATGTACATATTAGAGACATTATGATAGTATTTGTTTATATTGAACTTTATAAAAATACAATAAAAATTGATTTACCGATATTTACCCTTGTTGTTTTGGCACCAAAATTTATAACAAAAATAGTCAGAATTTTTTTTTATTATTTCTAGACATTTATGGATGACAAACACACCAGCCATTATTAAGGAGTACCTGTTCCATCTGTTGGCCCAGTCTCTGAGGATCCTTCACTACAGTGAGGGGTGTAACAGCAGTAAACTCCCCACCCTGAACCCCCATCTCAACCCCTCCACTGGCCTCCTGGTACAACTTCAGGCTGAGCTCCGCAGACTTTATGAGGAAGAAACCAAAGGTTAGATATGTTTAGGAATGTTTATCAGCAACAAAGAAAATATGGTTTTTGTTGTCATTTTGGCCTCAGTCTTAAATTAGGTTTAGGATCTGGATCATATGTTTAAAAAAAGTTAAGTTATGACAAGACTTTCAGTAAATATGCTGAAACTTCTTAATGTAAATGATATCCCAGTTGAAAAACTGATTTTAAATGCTGAAGCATTACTCTTTCAGGATGGCAGTCAGGTACTTTAGTGAGTGGAACAGGAATTGGAATTGGAATTTCAGACAAAGGTAGATTCTCCACATACTTCCATGCTCTGATGGAGGTTAATTTGGCTGTGGCAGAGCTGCGATATGAGGATTACTTTAAACCTCCTCCCAGTCTCACTGCTCAATCTTCCTCCTCCTCCTCTACTCTGGAGACTGCATCCTCTTCCTCTTTGCATCCCCTCAGCAGTCCCACATCATCTGCCAAGAGGAAGAAGCTTAAAGCAAAAAGGGATAAAGAGAGAGGAGGAGCCGTGCCCAAGAGATCCACCACAGCTCAGCGTACAAGTGAGAGTGACTCCTCTATGTCCTTGAGCCCAGCGTCATCTTCAGATGTGACACCATCTTCCTCCTCAGCCTCAGCAGCATCTTCTTCCACTTCTGGAGCTTCTATGGCCACAGCAGGCAGTGATCCAGGAAAAGGTGATCCTAGTGGAACAAATGTTAAAATGGAGGATATTCTCTGGTTACACAGAGCTGTCACAGTTTCCAAAATCCTCAGGTAGCTATTTAAAAGTTTGTCTTTCCATTTTATGTAGATTTCAAGTTTACATTCAAAGAAAAAGTAAACTTTCTTGAAATTGTGGGTTTAATTTTCCATTTGACAATGTTTGGCAGAACTAATGAGCTGTGTGCTTTTACAGGTGCTTGGGATTCAAGGAGAAGCATGGCAGACGTTTTCTGAATGATGCTGTATCAGATGCAGCAAAGACTCTGAGTACTCCCTCAGTGGCTAGTCGCATGCTGGTGATAACAGGAATCCCTCCAAATTCATCACCTGACACTGTAAAACAGGCCATCAGGGCCTCATGCAATGCTAATGGAGGCCTAGATAGAGATGAGATCTTTTTGCCAGAATTAAATGTTCCTTCAGATATTCCTGAGGTGCCATCAGTTTCTTCGGATTCAGTGGAGCCATCCTCAGAACAAGTGGATGAGGTCCCTTTTGTAGGAGGCCAAGAGAAAAATGAGGAGGGGGTTCCCATTCAACACATCAAAGGTTATGCTGTGATAAATGTTTTGGCCAAAGCTAAGTTGGAGAATATTAAAAAGGCTCTGTTTAAAAATAAGATCCTGTTGGGCAGTCTGACCCAAGACCAGGAAGAGGCTGGGGATGTTCCCGAGGAGATGCTGTCCATCACTACAGTGATGCCGACACTGGTGGGAGAGCCCCAGGCCAACTCAGCCATAGAGGAATACCTTTACCACAAGTTCTTCAGCGACAAGCATCAGAAGGAAATGTCTGACACAGCCACTTTAGCTCTGACAGAAATCTTTCACAGCTGTTTTATTATGGAGCATAAGCAGGGAGGGAGTGAGACGAGACATGATTCAGGATTTATCTGTTTAGGAAAGGATCAGATTTTACAGAACGTGCAGGAAAATTTATTGTGTGTATTTTTGAACAATATCAAACCTCCTAAGAAATCCTTGGCAGAGCAAACCATGCATGTGCTTCGACGTTACGGGATGTTAAAGTCCCCAGATAAAGAAATGTAAGATTAATACATTTTAATATCTACCCTTATAAATTAAGGATTTGTTAGTTATGATAATGTTAATTTAATTATAATCTTAAATGATCAATTAGGTCACCAAGTGCTGATAAACCTGGAAAAGGAAAACCTTCAAAAAAGTCTCCAAGAGGCTCAAAAGAAAAAGTGGTGCTTGGAGTTGTGGAAAAGTAAGGAATATTTATTAGCAACATTTACTGTATGTTAAAGCAAATTGATACAGTGAAATTATGGATTTGCGAAGTTTGAAATGATTGTGAATTATTGCTTTAAATATTGCAGATAGTTTAAATCACTTAAATGAATCCAGATAAGAACTTTTAAGCACTATGAAAAAAATTTCAGAGTGAATCAGAAAGATAAGAAGCCCAAAGGAAAAGATTTTCCAGAAAAGAGTTCCAAGGAGGGTGCCACCTCTGATCCATTTTCAACCAAAGGCATTAAAGTAAGGATAATAGGGAAGAAATCTTAATTGGTAATTACTGGTATTCTCAACTCCAACCAGGTCATACATTCTTTCACTATTATGTGAAATAACTTGAGAGTTTACCTTTCAACTAACAATATTAGCTTCATGTAAAGTATAGAAATAGAATACTGAGGAGGAAAGACATTAAATGTTTATTCTTGGGAATATAGTTTAGGCCCTGTTTGACTGTTAGATTTTAGTACCGTAATTTTTGGAAGATAGGTCAATACTTTTTTTCTCAGAACCGTTGGGGTCGTCCTATTTAAAGAATCGACCTTTCTAAGGCTCAAGATTATGAAAAATGACCCAAAATCCGTAAAATTTATGTCAATTTCAAAACAAATCTGTACAATTTTCTTAACTTTTTAAATTATTTTACTGAGAAAAAATAATAAACAATAAAGAATTAAATATATATTCCATTTGATTTCTTGCAAATTAAGCTCCCTTAAATATCCATCGATGTACCCCCCCCCCCCCACCCCAAAAAAAAATTTAATCATCTCATAAATAATGTTTTAACAAAGTACATTGTATATTTTACAATATGCTATCTGTCTCCATCTTGTGATGCTGGAAGTCGCACTCATTCACTAAAAATAAAACTGCAACCGTATCAAAATTTAGAATGCAGAGAAGTTTTCACAATCGCAATTTGGTAAATAATCCTCATCTTTTCTTTTTCTTTTTTTTTTTTACCATTTATGTGTATCGATGAATTGAAATAGTCTACCTAAATATTTTTTCATTGTCTTGTGATATTTTTTAAAATGTAAAATGCGTGAAATAAATTGACAAGTTGGAGAAAATAAGTCGTATAGCAGAATTCAAGGAAGTATCAACTAAAGAAACTTTTTTTTATATATTAAACACTATTAAAATGTTTTACTCATAAAATACAATTTTATTTCTCAATACAATAATATCACGGGGTAAGCCAAGAAGTCCACATGTTCTGATACATAGTGCATAATGTATCTACATAAGAATCTCAAGAAAATCGATAAACAACGCCTTGTCTTATGTTCCGAATTCGTCCTATCTATGGATATTTTAAAAATTAGAGCTAAAAATGAGCCTTTCAACCTATATACCCCATCGACATATACCCCAAAAATTACGGTAACTAGTCCCACTTGGTGATACTGATTAATACAGAACGTTGGGTTTTAATCTGCAGCAGTCATGGATGTCAGAAGAGGCCAAGTACTTGACTCTGGATGGATTCTTTCAGTTTGTTCTGGATTCAGCCAAACAAGACATCCGTGGAGTGTGGAGGGCCATTCTGGCTTGTGGATTTGACATCCACTTTGAAAGGTATAAAAGAAAACATTACAACTCATCATATTTCTGAAAGAAAAATGAGTGAATTCCACTTTTTGTATCCAGAAACTATCTAATGTAATACAGATCATTATGTAGAATTTAATTTCATGGACCCCAATGGAAATATGGATCTGAATTACTTGAAGTATATACAGGTAAACTTCGTTATCTCGACATCGACGGGACCATCGGAAAATGTCGAGATATCCGAGGTGTCGAGATATCAGAGTTGAGACTTGACGTCCAAGATTTCATTGCATAGCAAAACAGACAAGCTTATTATATGTACATGACTTTAATATAGACTGTAGCTCATCATACTTCAGAATTCCCTCTATTTTTATTAAAAATCTAAGAAGTTATTTTAAAAATCTTGTTTATAAAACCTGTTCTTTATCGAAATCTTTCTAAATTCTCAAAGTTTCAGCACAAAGTTACAGCATTGAGCTGCATTCGCGTGTAACTTGCCTTTTCGTCAGAACAGGATACGAAATGCGCTCTATAAACTTCGAACCGTATAAAGTCGACATCCGATATACGGTAAAAAATAATTAAATGCGGATTTTTTTTTCTTATTTCATTCAGGAAGAACGTACATTAAAATCAATTTTCTTTAAAGAGATTTGTGTATCTAAACTAACGTAGTGATGTTACAGATGCACAAATTACGACTGATTCGGTCAAACGTGTCGTTAACATGGTTAATTGGATTGTTTCCTGTTGAATACATTTTAACTACAAAATATCATTAAAACATTTTTTTAATTCCTTAGTTTGAATTTTTCAGTGTGTTTGTTATTCATTGTAATTTAGTTATCTTTTTCAAATTTAAAAGTTATGTTATGTTTCGATATAAATAACATTCTGTACATTTACGCAGAATCGTGTAGATTTAGCAATGATATTACCCAAGCTCAATTAACTTCTCAAAGACGCCGAAGGGGCTTGGGATTCACCTACAAACACAGTCTATAAAATTAATTAAGCAGCGTGCAGTCAAACATGGGTGTGAAAGGTGTGAAACTTTGACGACGTCGAGATACCCGGAGTCGTCCGTGCGTGACGAGCGACCTATCTGACAAACAGTTAGGTTCAGTAGAGCAGAAAATTGCCGATGTCGACATATGCCAGGTAAATTTTGCTCTTGGGACTGTGAATATACGTCGAGATAACCCGGGTTGTCGACAATACCGAGGTCGACATATCAGAGTTTTTGCAAATCATTTATATAGTAAATACTGCCGGGACCGCGGAAGGATGTCGACATATCCCAGGTTGTCGACATATCCGATGTCGAGATACCGAAGTTTACCTGTATCTTTGTTATTTGATTAAAACAACTAGAATATTACATATCTAGTAAGTACACATCAATGTTTCCAGATGTGCATGTTTGGACGTCAGTCAGGCATCCCAGATGGCCAGTCAATGGACACCAGAGATGGACTCGGCACTGGTCCTACACATCAACTCCCTGTCCAGAAAGCTAGCAGTAGCCACTGCTTTGTTACATCCACATGAAATCCATATCTCAGAGGCAGACCTCAGCAATGAAAAGTTCACTTGCTTACAAGGTACAATTTTATCATATCTGTGCGTTTTTGAATATACACTGATTTTTGGAAACATGAGAAAAAGATATCTAAAAAAAAACTTCCTTTTGTAAATTATATATTTTTTCTTCTTATAGATACGATTATGCTGTTCATTTCTATCATTTCCATAGTATGAATTTTAAAATATAACTTTATGCTTCCAGGTGTTCCTTTGGAAAGCATTCGCTTGAGGTTTGCCCTCCTTCAGTCCCTCAATAATACTCTGGAAACCTTCTTCTTGCCACTGGTGGACCTCCGAGCTGCACAGACATATAACAGAAGCACTGCTGCACTCCTGTCACAGCTCAGGGGATTGGTGTTCTATGACACCAAGGTCAACCTGATGAACCGAGTTCTGAACGCAACCGAACAGAGAAAACAAGACCAGGCAGCACCGGAAATAACCCTGGATCCACTAGAGACAGTCACAAGTATAAATTGTGCTCCATGGAAAATTCTTAAATCTAATGAAATCAATAAGTTAAGGGATATTAAAAGGAGGGAATACAGTTTTATTTTCTTGTCTAGCTGGTGGAGTGTTACAAAAATACATGCATGTACATGTTAATTCAGGAAATTTTATAAAAAAAATAATTTTAAACAATATCTACCTGCAGAATAAAACATTTTCGTTAACCAGTACTAGTATATAACACAGAATAGAACTTTTCAATAATTTTGATTCAAAATTCACGAATTGAGAAATTTCTAAAGAATACTTTCTCATTGGACAGTTAAAACATGTACATGTATAACTGTAAAATTTATTCAAAATGCTAGTAACAATGGTAACAGTGTAGGTGTGATGAATTCCACACATGTTGTATGGTGTATAATCCTCTGTTGTAGGAGATGTGAAGAATTGCCCGGCTACATGGTTGTGTCAGGCCTACAGACAATTACTGACCATTCCTTCTCGTCAGTTCTGTGTGAGACTGGCCAGTGGAGGGGATCCTACCTATGCCTTCAATGTCCGGCTCACAGGGGAGGAGGTCCACGGAACAAGTATGTTAAAGCAAAAAGCATACATATAAATTTTGTATTCTAATAGAAATAAAGCTACTGGTAGATTCTTATCAAAATGGTGACAATATTTACATGTATTTGCAAATTTGATGGAATGACATATTTTGGACCCCTTATAATATTTTATCATTATAGAATACATGTATTACATATACAGTACATACTGGTCTTGAATGTTGTTAATTTACATGCTAGAAAAAATATCATGACATGCATTGCCAAGTAAATATATTCTTGACTTTCGTTTTCTTTTTAAGGTGGCTCTTTCCGACAGTTTTTATGGCAAGCTGCCAAAGAAATCAGTGGACCTCTGGTGCGTTTACTGATTCCCTGTAATAACTCAGACAACAAAGGTCGCTACATCTTCAGACCAGGTCCCATGTCCTACTCAGAGGAAAGGCTTCTACAGTTCTTTGGCCAAGTAAGATTTGTTAAAAAGTTTCACAAATAGTATTATGCATTTCCATGGTCTTTGTAAGAATGCATGTTTTATTGAAGAAAGGATGCTGTTGCTTTATTGTTTTAAAGGATGACATTTTGATTCAGGGATAAAAGTACTTATTTCCTATGTACATGTAGCTTGTAACATGAGCTTTGATTGGTTACAAAGTTGGGTATAAATTTCCGTACTCCCGGCTTGAGCAGGGGGTAAAAAATGTGACTGACGTCACAATGCATAGTTTCTCTATGATAAAAAGCAAATAACATGATGTCACCATGCATTGTAGGACATAGTAAATCTTATCAATAACTTGAAACACAGTTGATTAGACTTGTTTACAAAGAATTTATTTAGGTACATAGGAAATAAATTCGTTACCTAGATCCAATCAAGGATGTATGGGGATTTACCCCGGGTTGTATTCCATACACCCTTCGGCCTCAGGGTGTATGGAATAAAACCTGGGGTAAATAACCGTACACCCTTGATTGGACCTGGATAACTAATAATGTACTTGTATTCTTATTCACAATACTCTATTGCACTGTGTATTGACTTAAATATGTTTGGTTTGCCATTGGATTTATGATCACCATACATGTAGTTCTTTAACATTGGTTATTTATGTGCAGTTGCTTGGGATCACAATGCGAGCAGACATCCCCTTGGGAATGGACATGCTGCCCTGTTTCTGGAAGCTTCTTGTGGGGACAGAACTAGACCCAGTCCAAGACCTGAAGGAAGCTGACCAACTGACCTACAACTACATCAAGAAGATTGAAATGGTAATTTTTTTTCAGTGAATCTGAATCGGTACCGTAAGAAAAAAAATTTGATTCTTCAACTGCCAAAAAATAGGAAATTATACTATAATTGACAAAAATCTGAAGAGTTAAAAGTGCCTGTTGTTTGCCTAGTTGTTGGTCTTTTCATCTGTTATCAAATTTTCAAAACACTATTCTTCCTTCAGTGGTCTGATTTCAATAAAACATATCATATTGTACAATTTTCTATATTTGTTTTTGATTTTGATGAAAAATGGTTCCATGGCTATAGTACAAGTTTAGTATTATCAAAATGCAAAATTCTGTAATTGTAAAGCCCCCCCCCCCCCCCCCCCCAGTGTTTTAAGTTCAAAGGCAATTGTTCTCTTCTTATTTTATAAATACAAACCAGTTGAAATACAGTCTCATCAGAGACTTCTGGTTTGCTTATTCAACAATAAAGGATGTTTGAGAAATACATTTCAAAACAGATACATGTATCTTTATACATGTATGTACAGTAAAACTAGGTTATAAGGAAATGTCTGTTATAAGGAATTTTTTATGAATCCCATGAAAGACTTTTCCCTATGTTCCTTATACAGATATAAAAAAATCTGTTATCAGGAAGCATATTTTGAGGTCCCAGTGACTTCCTTTTAACTGAGTTTTACTGTATTTTAGCATATTCAGATAAATTGTGTGAACAGTAAGTTTTCAGACTTTGAATTGGCATATCAAAAATCAATAAAGACGTTAAAAAGCAATGAAGGTTGCTCCTCCAGATAAATGAAATTCAGTTTCTTTGTGACACTAGATAAATTGTTATTGCAGGTGGAGACAGAATCTGAGCTCCAGGCTCTGTGTTCAGGAGCCTTCTCCAGATTTGTGTACTCCTCCCTAGCAGGTGAAGAGGTAGAGCTCGTCAACAAGGGAGGAACAGTTCAAGTCTGGTAAGGGATTCACTTATTATTACCAAATACTGTAGTCAATTGAACTAGTACTGTAGATATATAACAATATATGTGCCTGTCATTGTATCTCTTTCTGCATGTATTTTCGGTTTCTTCATCTTTTACCATATACTGGGTAATTTTGGAGAACAGCAAAAGTTGGTTAATAATTACCAAATAATTAAGAGCTTACATTTCCATAATGTTTACACAGAGTTATTATACAGTATTAAAAATGAATTCTGCCAAAATATGAAGCACCAACATTTTAACTTTTTTGATATTAGAATCACCAAATATTCCCAACTCCATAATCACTTGATATAGGGTAACTTTCATGATAAGAAGGTTATCAAACATAATCTGGGTTTGTATGATTTTAGCTGGGAGAACAGACAGGAATATGTGGATGCCATCAGACGACTCAGATTCCAGGAATTACTGTGTGAGGACAGGGTTAGGGCAGTTCATTGTGGTCTAGCATCAGTTATCCCCCTTCAACTGATGGCCCTAATGTCCCCACTGGATCTAGAAATCAGAACTTGTGGCTTACCAGTGGTGGATCTAGACTTTTTGAAGGTATGTTTCTGACTTGATTCGCTGATGGCTATAGAAGTCTTGCTAAAAAATATAATAATGGCAGCTAAGTTTTCCTTGGAAAATTTCGTGATGCAGTAATCATACACCATTTTGTAACCATGCACACAAAATTTGATTAGGGGTCTAGTGAAGTCGCCATATTTGTCTCTGTAAAGACATTGTTGACTAGGGATTACCTCAACTACTGTTTAATAATTTGTTTTCAAACTTTGTTGAAATAATATATACCATTGAACATGTGTGCCTCTTATTTCCAAATTGATTTGATCACATTCAGAAAAGATCTGGCTTCTTGAATGTTTTATTAATGTACATTTATTTGTATAATAACTTCTATAATAGGAATACGTGTAAAATTCTTGTATGGATATAACTTTGAAATTGAGAAACTTTAGAAGCTCTTACTTGATAAAAAGGTAGCTTGTTACCAGAGGGTATCTTAACCCTATACAAAATTTTCTGGACAAGGTCACAAGATACAAAAGTATAAATTGTCATTTCCACCACAATTTCAAACAGAGAAACATTAGAAGCTTATACTTGAGACAAATGTTGCTTGTGACTAGAGGTATGTCACGACTCTAGGTAATTTGAACAAGGTCAAGGTCAATGGCTTTTAAGTGTAAATTTCTTGTCCATACCACAATTACATGTATGTCATGAAGTAACTTTATCATGCTTAGCCTGAGGATTGATTTTAATCATAGGCTATATGTCATAATCCTGAACAAAGATCATTTAGACAAGGTCAAGTTCACAGAATTCAGAAATATCAATTCTAAATAATTATATTGTTATAGACAAAACTTTGTACTGGAGAAACATGACAAAGTCATACTTAGCACAAAGATTACTTATGACGAAGAGGTGACATGATTTTTAGCTATGCTTGGCTAAGGTCAAATCACTTGGCTCAAGTAAAATGTTCTTGGAGTCATGACTTTTAATGCCAGGACTGTGGAAGGTCACACATTTACACTCGACACAAAGTTTGCTCAAGACAGACTGTTACAACCTTCAACCAATTATATTTCAACAAGGTACTTTTCGGACTAATAAAATAATATGACTAATTGGACATTATTTTTAAGGCCCACACAATGTACCAGGTTGGTCTGATGGAGACTGATCAACATATCCAGTTTTTCTGGAACACTTTGAGTGGACTTAGTCAGGAAGACCTTGGAAAGTTCATCAAATTTGCCTGTAACCAAGAAAGGATTCCCCAGACCTGTCCCTGCAGGGATGGCAATGCTGACTCAATGCATGTTCCTCCCTATCCCATGAAGATAGCCCCTCCAGATGGACCAGGTAGGTGGTGGATACAAGAATATGAGGAGTGGATTTAGGCTTTATAGACCGTATAAACATAAGTTTTAGCGAGGATTCCATTTTGGCATTTATAATGAGGGTGTTGAGATCGCTCAAATTAAATATCGCTTACAATTTATTCCACATAAGAGGTTATTATTTTTCTATGCACCATAAAATCACTAAAATTACTTCTCGATAAAAAATTATATACTGATTTTTAAAGACAAATCACTAAATCTGCGTCTCGCTAAAAATTCCACTTACAAGGTACATGTATTGTATGCTCTGTTAGTTTAATGATGTGGGTTTTCATTAGATTATACATTTCCTTTCATTGCAATTGTATTTAACAGAAAATTTCATAGATGTTATTTAAGTAATAATGAGAAATCTTTTGCTGTCATTTAAACCTGTTTTTTTTTACACAGTTTGTTTCATGTATGGTAAATTATATTTGTAGGCCAGCCAGATTCCCGGTACATACGAGTGGAGACCTGTATGTTTATGATCAAACTCCCTCAGTACTCAAGTCAGGAGATAATGACCCAGAGACTTATATATGCCATCAACTGCCGTGAAGATCCCCTAAGTGGATAGGTCCACCCTTCATAATCCTGGATCCCATGTGGAAAATTCAAATCCACCCCCATAATCCTGGATCCTATTTGGAAAACTCAAATCCACCCCACATACTCCTTTGTCCCATTTGAAAAACCTTGTGAAATCTACACCTTACTTCATTGGATCCCTTTTAGAAACCTAGCATTTATCAATGTGTTTTGACTTTCAAGTATGTTTTAGTAGAAAAATTTGCATATATGACGTATTCACAAATTTGTCAAAATACACCAAGTTGTTGTGGTGTGTTTTCTGTTATGAGAAGTTATGTTATTTGAATTACACATTCACATGCACCGGTGTACTGAAAGTATCAGGCATACAACCAAATATTGGTATGATCACATTACTGTGCTTTATACATATAATATATGAAATGTGCGATATCTTGTGATGTTGTGTAAAATTTTATGCCATTGTAAGAGTGCTATATCGTAATGAACATTTTGTTTTCTTAGAGGTGTGCTTTTTTTTTTTTTTTCCCATCACAAGTATATGAAGCATTTATAAAGAGTCTGTGGTTAGCATTTCCCTTTTTCTGAGAATTTAGAATTTTAGACTTAAAATTATTTATTTACTTGAAGTGAGTTACAAGTAATTGGATTGTGCAGGTACTAGCCAGTACATTTTCATACATGTATGTAGTATAGTGCAGCAGTTGTATATGAAGTAAAAGTATGTTAGAAATACTAATATTTTTTGAAAAGTAGTACATAATCGCATTATTTATGGATGAAAGTGTAAAATGTACAAGTAGTATATCTTGAAATGTGCAGTACATTGTATTTGAGTGTGAAGGTACATGTATTTCGTAAATAAGACAAGTGGATTTTGCAAGTTGGTTGAAAAAATTGTTTTTAGGTAACTTACCATGAAACTTATAAAAGTACCATCTTTGTCTATTTAGTATTTTTGAAGGCAAACAGTTGCTTAATTTGTGTGTACATGTTTATTGTACCAGTAAAGTATTTTAGCATTTCCATTGCCATAAAAAATTTATCAATGTAAAATAGGGGATTGTTAGACGGTCTTTTGTTGCAGTTCATATTAAGTTATATAGTCCATAAATTTGAATATATTTTTATAGATAATTTGCACACAGATGTATTCTTTTATTCTTGGTCAGAGTGATTCTTACTTTTACAAAATTTACAACCGCAAAGCTCATGGGAAAAATGGAAATAAAGTCAATTAAAATTCAATTTGATAACCTTGGCAACTCAATGTACATACAATTGCAAAGACTCTTGGCGAATTTCACCTATTCATTGTGGGGGTTTTATCTTTTCTTTATGAAATATTAATGACCTGTTTGCAAAAGTACTTGTGTAATGCATGAAATCTTGAAGTATAATACTATATTAATGAACATTTTCTAGTGAAAGTTATATTATACCACAAATATTTTAACTTTGATCACATTATACAATATATCCAAGTTTATGGATCATATTACCTTAAACTTTGTTAAAATTTCATTTAGAGTTATCTTTGTTTGCCTTTAATTTATAGTCATTTTAGAACAAGCAATATTCAAATTTCCGTGAACTTGATAACTATGGAGGGATTGTTTTTCTTCAGAAATACATGTATTTCGGGTTAGGACAAATCTAACAGAAGTGAGTGATTTGACTTTGAAGCTATTTTTTTTTTATCATTTCCTCTTCAATTTGTAGGCCTTAGGTCATTCTTTAAAAAAAAAATCAGTGTAAATAACAGTGTTCATTTTATCTGTACATTATTTACCACATGAAATGTGTAAGTTTTTATTTATTTTTTTTTTTTTTTCATTTTAAATTGCAAGGAATAAACTTTAAACCATTAATGTTTTGTTTCGAATTTTCTGAATTGTTAATTCACAGTAATACATTAAAGTGTGTAATATTTTTTTCATTTTACAGTGCTGTAAGATAACATAAGATATACAGTGGATATCAATTGAATAGTGTGCACTAAAATTTCAAATTAAAATTTTCCTGCACATCTTGCATGATCAAAAGAACCATAAAATGTAATTAAAAAAAAATCATTTTTAGCTCTTCTGAGCCAAAGGCTCAAAGAGCTAATGCAATGGCCATTTGTGCGGTGTGCGTAAACTTTTTAGAATACGAGCCATAACTCAAGAACCCCTTGGCCAATTATTGTCAAATTTGTCACAGGGTATCCTTGGCTCAAGGGCCCCTGTTTGTACTAAAACTAGGGTTGTGACCCTTAAACAGGGGGAGATAATTAGGAAAATAGAAACAAAAGTACTGGTTGCTAAAAAATCTTCTTCTCAAGAACCACTGGGCAGATTATCACCAAACTTACACAAAAGGATGAGGATATGTTGTAGATTAAAATTTGCATGGGGAATCAGCCTGGGGCAAAGGGTGTGGTCTCAAGGTCACTTCAAAGTTGACCAAAAATTACATTTTATTAAAATGTTGATATTTTGCTTACTATAAGGACTAGGATCATCAAATCTTGTCAGGTGATGCATCTAAGGACCTCATTTCATGTTGACTCAAAAGTAGGTCATGGTGACCTACTTTTTAAATTTTGCAGCCATTCTTTTTCAAAATGATTTAGAAGCATATTTTGAACAATTTAAGGCCTACATGTATGATCATCAAACTTTGTCAGTTGATGTATCTTGGGTCCTCGGAGTATGTCGACTAAAAAGTAGGTCACCTTGACCTACTTTTTGAATTTTATGGCTAGTCTTTTTCAAAACAATTAAGGTCATTTATTTGAATACTGAGAGGTTTAGAATCATTAAATCTTGTAAGATGATGCATCTTGGGGCCATAAAACATATTTAGTCAGAAGTATGTCACAGTGACCTACTTTTTGAACTTTGCAGGCATTCGATTTCAAAGCATTTAAGAGACATAATTTGGACATTTTAAGGCCTATGATAATAAAACTTTGTAAGTTGATGCATCTTGGTTCCTCGGAAAACATCAACTGAAAAGTAGGTCACTGTGACCTACTTTTGAAATATTATGGCTATATTTAAATATTAAGGGTACTATTTGGCTTAGAATCATCAAAATTTGTCAGTTGATGTATCTTGGGTCCTCATAGTAGGTCAACTTAAAAGTATGACAACGAGACCTACTTTTCAATTTATAAGACTATAATTAAATATTTCGGGTAATGATTGGCTTAGAATTGTCAAACTTTGTCAGTTGATGCATCTTGGGTCTTCGGAGTAAGTCGACTGAAAAGTAGGTCATTGTGACCTACTTTTGAAAATTTATGGCTTTAATTAAATATTTCAGGTACTAATTGGCTTAGAATCATCAAACTTTGTCAGTTAATGCATCTTGGGTCCTCGGAGTAAGTTGACTGAAATATAGGTCACTGTGACCTACTTTTGAAATTTTATTGCTTTATTTAAATATTTTTAGGTACTAATTGGCTTAGAATCACCAAACTTTGTTAGTTGATGCATCTTGGGTCCACATAGTTTGACGACTGAAAAGGAGGTCACTGTGACCTATTTTTGAAATTTTACGGCTTTATTTAAATATATCAGGTACTAATTGGTTTAGAATCACCAAAACTTTGTTAGTTGATGCATCTTGGGTCCACAGAGTTTGTGAAAAGGAACTCTGAAAAGGAGGTCACTGTGAACTATTTTTGAAATTTTACTAATTGGCTTAGAATCACCAAACTTTGTTAGTTGATGCATCTTGGGTCCTCAAACTTTGTCACCTGAAAAGTAGGTCTCTGTGACCTACTTTTGAAATTTTATGGTAATAATTTAAAAACATTTTAGGTATTAATTGACTTAGAATCATCAAACTTTGTCAGTTGTTGCATCTTGGGTCCTCAGAGAATGACAAGTGATAAGTAGGTCACCATGACCTACTCTCAGGTACTAATTGACTTAGAATCATCTTGGGTTCTCAAAGTGTTTCATCTTAAATGTAGGTCATGATGACCGACCTTTGGAATTTTAAGGCTTTATCTAAATATACAGGATACTTAGAGGCTTCAAATAGAAGTGATAGGTTGTACAGTTTATCAGAAGAGCGATTCAAGGCCCTTGGGCCTCTTGTTATGCTTTAACTTCCATTAATTTTAGTTCAAATAATATGTCATTGTTTACTGAATATTAAGGTAGGTTAAAGTAGGTCGCGGGTTTGTTTTTGTCATCAGTTTCGGTACATAATTTCGACGATTTGAGCAGTTGTTTTGCACACATTGGATTATGACGTCAGTTACGTCACAAAGGCGACCTTGCATTCCTTCCTGTTTAAAAAAATTCCTTAGAAATAGTCAGTATAACGAACCTAGTAGTTTAATACAAACTACACGGTGTTGTACATAAATCTCGTATTGAACCAATATTATTTGTCTGAATTCAGATAATTATGATGAAGTGTAATGTCTAGGTGTGTAAATGAAAGAACAAACTAATACAATATAATAAATACGATACTCAATGCAAAGAATAATTTACATAGTAAGTGATACTATAGTAAAGTGTCAGTTAAAATGAGTCGGTGTAAATATAATGGTATGCAAAAAGAGAATTGCTGAAAACTGAAAAGGTTGCATAAGTAATTGTGCAGTACAAATGGAATCTATTATATACCATGTATGCCAATCAAAGGAGAGAAAAAAAGTTGTTGGAAGAGGTACACTTGCTTATCATGACTATGTACTTACTATGTCTGCTAAACAACCAGGAGCAGAGTAGAAGATTTTTAAAGAAATAATGCATTTTCACTGTTTAATCAAATATCAATCTAGCCCCACCCTAATACCAGAATCCATGACCCAGTCGCAATGATCTAACAATTTTGAAAAAGGCACCCTTTTTATCATAACTTTGCATTAATTTGTTTGCTTAATACACAAGAGCAGATTTTCAATGCAATAATGCATTTACACTTACTCTCAATAGCCCCCCCCCCCCCCAAACATAAAAGCTCCAGACCCTGCAGGGATCGATATTAACGGTTGTCCGATTGCCCGGGACAAGTAAATTCTCAGTTCGGGCAAGTGAATCTTACGACGTACTTGTCCGATCGGGCAAGTGAATTTTTCTCATAGAAATGTACATAGGCCTATTATTTAGTTTACATTAATTTATATTAAAAAAACAACCAACAAATTGAAGACTTGATTTCCGCCAGGTACCTGACTGACATTGCTTTTGCATTCGGAATTCCTTGTCAGCATTTCTGGATTATGCCTTTCATTTGAAAATCCGGTTCGTTATTCCGTTTTTTCCCCTAGTAAATATGCTGTTCGTCTAACATCTCTGGAAATTTGGATATTAGATTATTTATTCACTCACAGAATATAAGTACAGAGTAACACGATGTATCCTGATCATTAAGGTAAAGATCGATGTATGTTACGTAGCAACTATCTTCCTTCAGCGTTGTTTCACAGCTATCTCAGAAAATCACGATTCACAAAAGAATCTACCGAAAATAAGTTTAAAAATATGAATTTTGTTAACACACACTACGATATATAGCAATAACGTTCCGTTATTGCTATATATTGTAGTGTGTGTTAACAGGCTAAATTTACAAGGACAGTGATATACATTTATGTACAAACGCATCATGGAAATTTTTTCAGGTACCTTACCTTGCCAAATTGACAGTAGTGTATTTGGTCTTATTTATTTTTTTTGTCATAACATTTACAGTAATAGAAATTTATTCTGAAGTTCTTTCCTTATTTTTGCAACCAAGTTTTGCATTCGGACAAGTCAAAGTTTGAGATAACTTGCCCGAAGGGCAAGTAAATCTGAAAGTTAATGTCTATTCCTGCCCTGGGGTCACAAAATTCAAAATTTTTGAAGAGGCACCCTTGCTTACATGTACCATAAACTAAAAAGAAATTAAATTAAAAAAAAAAGGTTTATAAGCATCGCCAAAATAAACAAACTTTAATAAAATCAATGAATAGCATTCATAATGAACAAGGATACACTATGTATGAGACAAGCTTATCGTTTTGCATTATTTTGGATCAATTCCTGTGTATGATATTGTCTCTTTCGATATTTGATCTCATAGATTTATTGCTATGAATAAATTATATTTTCTTTTTTGGAGAACTTTCCCATTTTTTTCACGAATTGTCCTTTATTACTCTAGTGAATCTTTTGGTATGATTTTACAGTTTCATAACTCTAAACACTAATTGTTATTATTTCAAAAATATTTCATTATTTATCATTATTCCTTTTTATTCCTTTCTGTTTAAAGCATTAAATTTTCTCTGAATGTACCATTGTCTACGTAGCTCTCAATTGTCATAGTTAAACCAATGAACTGAAAAAGCTGGCATCCACAATAGAAACGGCACAAGATGGAAAACCCTGGAGTATTAAGTGTCTATATTTCCACTGTTAGTAAGTATATTCACAATTTTCAAAATAAAAATTTGTTAAAGGAAAATTCTAAAATTATATTGATTATGCGCAGTATAGTTAACTGACATCTAAAATAGTGATGCCTGTGGATTTTATATGTATAGGATAAGAATGTTCAAATATGTCACTTATTTTTAATTATGCAAAAAATCTTTTGAGGATAGTAGAGCTGCAAATACAAATTTTGTCTAAAACTGATAGCAATGCATCCTTGAGGAATCTCAAATTTCAATCACTTACGACATCAAAATAAGCAACACAAACTGCCATAAAATAAAAAATAAAAATACAGACTCGAGAACAACGCTCATCTAATTTCGTTATTTGATAAATAAATAGCTAATATGGACACAAACATATCGTCCATTGGATCAACGAATTTCATTTAAAGAATATTTTTAAAGTTCGATATCAACCCCAAAGCATACTTTAATTTAGACAACGATGATACCCGGAAAATGACGCTATGGTGTTTCTTAGATCATTTTCAAAAGGTTTTTTTTTCTATGAGGGCTATGTTAAAGTTTGATCCTTACACTATTGTGATCCAAACCTTTGCTCCAAGAGTTCAAATCACATAATGTTACAAAAGTGTATTAGTATAAATTAAAAAAAAAAAGTCCCACTATTTGGTAATTACGAAAAAGATCTCGAAATTTATGTCATAATTAAGAGAAAATTATCTCTAATTACGTTATTATGAGTTGATACCTTTCGACCAATTAAGGTACACGAAAATAATTCAATCACTGAAACATGCATATCTACTGTAGGAAATGAAAGACATGCATTCGTTTCTAAAGCTAAACTTTATTTGTAGATTTCTGAATAAAAATTCTTAGGGTATTCAACATACAATGATTACATTTCCTGTGTTTTTCCACTATGCCAACTGTGAAATCGCTTTGAGTATACTCACGCATAGAAATATGAACGACGTAAAAACTCGCGCTAAAGAGACGCCAAAAGAGTTAATAAAAATGTAATGAAACTAGATGAAATCCCGCGCAAGCCCGGGGAATTGATTTTTTTCCTGACTGATCAATTCGAACAATATTACATGTATCTCAATATTTTCTACCGGCAGTTAATTTGAACAATAAAATACTTTCTTAGGTTGCTAATACGGGAATTAACTTTGCAGCTATTGCAGAAAAAAATACATATTTAACCCGCGTAAGCGGGCTATGTGATTTTTTTCTGCATTGGCTGCAGCGTTAATTCCATACTAACAAACAAAGAAAGACATTTTATTGTTTATATTTATATCTGTATAAATAACCATATATCGTTAAATTAAGCACGTTAATTATTGTATCATTGATATGTACATCACTGTATGTTTCCTTGATGGAACCGCTGCTCAATAATTTATACAGGAGACTTCTCTAGTGGTGTTTATTGCCTGATTAACAGCAATGGTTTTCATAAGAAATAAAGGAGACACTATAGATTGGATGTAAATATTATACACGCGCGGATCTAGAGAGGGGGGGGGGGGGGGTCCGGACCCCCCCCATCCCCTGGAATTCGCAGAGTTATATATTAAAGGTATATAATGAAGCAAATAAAAAATTACTTCAGACCCCCCCCCCCCCCGGAAAAGGTGGACCCTATCACCACCACGAAATAAGTTTTTTTCACGTTTTGGATATGGCTTTTACGTGTTTTTGTTTTTTCCTTTTTTGAGCATCCGCCGGACGTTTTTTCATGGGAACGGAAAATTTTCACGTTATTTTGTCTCCTTTATCCGGAATTCCGCGTTCCGTATCCGAACGGTCTTTTTCACCACAAAATGAATATTTTTACGTTCTATTTTGGTTCATATCCGGACCGTTATTTTTTAATTGATCTGTCACGTCTGGTCAAATTTCTTGAGCTGGGTGTTAATTGTTGTATAAAACATTGGCATGGCTGTTTGTTTTAGAAGATGATCTGACACCTGCGACCTGTTATCAATGATTAATTATAGGTCGATAGCTACGCATGAGACTCTCGCTTCTCTGACATGATTGATTGATTGAATGTTGTTTTACGTCCCATTCAAGAATTTTTCACTCATATAGAGTCGTCACCATATACCGGCCGGTGAAGGGTTTCAAATTTAGACCTTTACTCGGCACTCAGGGCCATTGAGTGGTGAGGGATCTTTATCGTGCTAATGCCTGCCGTGACACTGGACCTTGGTCTTGAAGATGACTCGCAGCTTTCACCTGAAAGCGCTGCCGAGCGCTTGGCGAAGGAACAGTTGTTACCTATTTCTTATCGACTTAGGTCAGTCACGGCCGGGGTTCGAACCCACGGCCTTCCGATCACGGAGCGAGCGCTCTAACCAATGAGCTACCGTGACGGTTTTTTTGACATGAACTTAATACATGTACGTATTATTTTTTCGTAGTCGGTAAATATATTTCATTTACTATTGAATACATTCGTAACATGGTTTTATGTATAAAACATAGACATAGACATGACATCGGAGTTTTTTATGCACAGTATTTCTTACGCAAAACGGATTCTTTAATTTGATGACATTTACAAATACAAAGTCGCCCGCGTGGCGCAGTGGTTAGAGCGTCTGCTCTAGAGTCGCAGACTTACGTCGTGGGTTCGAATCCCACTGCGGGACGTGGAGACCGGTCCTTCGGATGAGACCGTATAAACCGAGGTCCCGTGTCGCAGTAGGTGCTGGCACGAAAAAGATCCCTCACTGCTCAATGGCCCTGAGTGCCGAGTATAGGTCAAAATGTGTAGCCCTCCATCGGCATGTGGTGGCGTCTCCATATGAGTGAAAAATTCTCGGGAGAGACGTTAAACAACAATCAATCAAAATTACAAAATCCCAAATGCAATCTCGCTTGGGATGATTAGCGTACATGTACGTATACATGAGCAGTTAATGTCACATTTAGCATGGATGAGCGTCCATATTAAAAAACACGCGAGAGTTTGTTTCTCTACCAGCTCTACAGACAGTTGGCTGGAAGTTAATTCATTAGAAACTAATTAATGATTAGAAACTAATTAATGATGAGACCATATAAACTACGTGTCATCCATGGACAATGTACAGTTTTTAATTTTCTTAAAACAAGTGTTATTGAATGGTACTAACGTATATTAAAGTATTTACACTATAAAACATATTGATATAAAGGAGCATTCTTCACTATTATTAGTCCCCTACCGGTGAAACCGGAGGGAACTATAGGTTTCCTCTGAGTCTGTCCGTCCGTCTGTCCCTCTGTCTGTCTGTCCCACTCGGTTTTCCGCACTTTTCTTCTAAACGCTTGCAGATATTAAGCTGATTTTTGGTATGTGAGTGTATCTTGATGAGTTACAGATCAAGTTTACATTGCGTTCCGCTTCAATGATTTTTGACGGAATTACGACCTTTTGAATTTTTCAAGGTTTTCCGCGATTTTTTTCTAAACGCTTGCAGATATTGAGTTGATTTTTGGTATGTGACTTTACCTAGATGAGTTATAGATCAAGTTTGTATTTCGTTCCACTTCATTGATTTTTGATGGAATTATGGCATTTTCAATTTTTAACGGGAACCAGATAGACTTGCCGGTAGGGGACTAGTATTGCTAATGCAATACTCTCAGAATGCTTGTTAGTGTTATGAAAGGCCATATAACTAAAATCAAGTCAATTCAGGAATCTGGACGCTTCACCTATCCGGACAATTTTGACTGGGAACCAAAGCGTCCGGATAAATGAGGCTCCACTGTATATGGATAAGCTTGCATATCAGTGTACACCTGGTATTCACAAGTAATTGAAATCTCTCCTGTAATGCTCGAGTAAAACCTTGGCCTACTATTGCACCCTACACGTATAGTCCAATTTTGAACCAGCTGAAAAAGAAACATTCATTTTAATTGACCTTGATAATTTTGCTCTTGAACAGACATTTTATTTATTTATTTATCTATTCATCGATTGATTGGTTGATCATTTAATTGATTGATTGGTTTTTCTTTTATATTTCAATATACCCCCCCCCCCCCCTCGTGAGCACACCCTAGACACAAAACTTAAAAAAAACAAACAAATACATGTGTACTTGAATCTACGCAATATCAAAAAGCATTTAAATTGTTTACATAGAGAGACGGATCATAACAAACTTTTTATTATAGAAAAGCCCACGTGAGCTTTCAGTTGGTCAGCTAAAAGGGACAGTATGAAAGTTGTTTCGTATCAAACTCGAGTTTAAAATTTATATAATCTATGTTTCAGTTGCATTCTGTTCTGGATATCTTACTTCGTGGAATTGTGGTAAGTGATCTTTTTAATCATAACGCAGCACAGTTAAGGTGTGGAATGGAAATATCGGCGAATTTTTTAGATAGAAAATACATTCTTTACAAGGATGGGCGATTCTTTTTAGGACTTTACTATTATCGGACAAAAGTAACACCCCTACTGATGTTATTGTGATTTAAATTCAAGACACGTGGTGTAGGTTGACCCATTCTAAGGTTATAGGGCAGAACCGGTTTTATAAATAAAATTTGCAGTAAACAGGAACTTGCTATAATCTGTTTCTTTAAAAAAAAAAAACATGTCCTATAAAAATGTGTTTCCAGAATTTTCTGAAAGATTTTTAAGAATTTAAACAGAAATGGGTGGGATTTAAAAAAATCACACTCTACTTAATTAATCTTCGCTTTTGTGATAATTTACGGCGAAAATTGGGGCTAAAGGGTAATGTCGCGTGTAAAGAACTTGGTGTGAGCTTATCTCACTAAACAAGTACTGCTAAGCAGTATTAAAAAGCGTCTTTGATTGTTCTACAAAGCCATCGGCGCTTTGTTTTAGTCTCAAAATTTTCACTCATCAGTCAAACAGGAAAGTTTATATTTTTCCACTGTTTTGCCTGATAATAAAAATTGACCACGTATGTTTTAGTTAGGCAGTATATCGAGCATTACAATGCAATGTTATATTTTTATTTAAAAGCAAAATTAATTAGCTTGCAATTAAAGAACTTCACTCGACACTCCAATTTTCCTCGGGATGTCTTGCATATATCCATATCAGTCTTTCAATAAAAAAAAAAATCAGCAAAAGTAACTCTTCTTTGATAAGAACTTAGCTCTAAGTACTGTTATCAGAATATATTCTGTTTATCCTTCCTGGTGCTTATCTGCATCACTCTCAAAATTGACACTCATCAGTCAAACACGAGATTTCTCTCTTTTTCAATCTTTCATATACCCAAACTAGGCGTTGCATAAAATAATAAACAGCAATGAAAAAATAATTTGTTGAAAAATCCTTCGACATTATTACTGCATTGTTAATTTAGATTCATATGAAAGAGAACAATCATATAAGAAAATATGAATGAAAATATTCCATCCAGTCTGTTTTTCAAAACTTTTTATAAAATAAAAATATATTAGAAAATATGTTAATTTACACCTTATTTTCAATACCATAATGTAAAACAAAAATGGACTTCATTTTATTGATTGACATTGCATTGTAGTGCAGTGCAATAAAATGCAGTTAAATTCTTATTATGGTAAACAGTATAAATTCTCTTGCAAATCAAAAAATCCACTCGTCAGTCAAAAAGGAGTGTTCATTTCTTTTGGATCTTTTGTGCATATCCAAACTAGTCAATCGATTAAAAAAAAAACAGCAACACTTAACTTTGCGAAAGTCCTTCGACTTAATTACTGATTGTTAATTTTGATTCATATCAAAGAAAACAAATATTTAAGAATATGAGAATAAAAGGAATGCTCTCTGGTCTGTTTTTGAAACTTTTTTTTTCAAAGCAGAAAATAAAAAAAGTGTGTGTATTCAATCAGTTTTTAAATTCAATTAAGAAAAACAATGGACTACGTTAATTTTGATCGGACAATTTGGCAGCATCACAATGCATCGCATTGTATTGCAGCAGAGTGCAGTATGGTGCAATTCTACTTGTAATTAAAGAAGCACAATTATTTTACTTGGTCAAGGTATTAGAATTATTCCCCACCATCCACCCTCCAAAGACAGCTCTTATATACAATTTGTCCTTGTGATTGAATGTTTATTTGGAAATTTGCATAATGTAAGTTTTGTTTCAAAGTTCGATAACTCAAATTATGTCCCTTCGAACAACGTAGACAAAACGATCATTGATTACTGCTTTATATTATGTAAATGTTTAAGCAATGCTAACGAGTAACAGGCTTGTATACTATATATAAGACGTTAGAGAGAGATTCACAAATGACCATGTGTTAAAGTCAGAGTAAATAACGGTTAGGTCGCGTGTAAAGGACTTAGTGTGAGCTTATCTCACTAAACAAGTACTGCTAAGCAGTATTGAAAAGCATCTATGATTGTTCTACAAAGCCATCTGCGCTTTGTTTGAGTCTCAAAATATTAACTCATCAGTCAAACAGGAAAGTTTATATTTTTTCACTGTTTTGCCTAATAATAAGAATTGACCAAGTACCGGTATGTTTTAATTAGACAGTACATCAAGCATTACAATGCAATGTTATATTTTTAATTAAAAGCAAAATTAACTAGCTTGCAATTAAAGAACTTCACTCAACACTCCAATTTTCCTCGGGATGTTTCGCATATATCCATATCATTCTTTCAATAAAAATTGATTTGATTTGAACATATTTTATTGTTTAACACAAAAGGATTAGAAGCAAGTTCTTACAACTTACAAGTTCTTCTCCTGGTGTTAGTAAAGTAAATACAGTTAGTACAATTGTCACAATAATAACATAGTAAATAATATTGGCAAGTGACATAAATAAATTGAGATGTTAATTAAATCTTCCAGATTCATTAATACATTTATGAACTGCTGAAAAAATAAAACAGTTCATATCATAAGACAAAGTACCAGTACCCCATAACAACAGACGTGTGTCTATTAGAATCGTTTCTTCCAGTCTAAAAAGTTTGTCAAAAAGATTATTTCTTGCTCTTATATATCTTTTACAAACAAAGAAAATGTGGTAAACATCCTCATTCTGACCACAGATACATTTAGGAGAATCAATAATATTTCGTCTGTAGAGATCATAATTTAGCAAACAGTTGTGTCTTAAATTGGTGTGTATAATATTGATAGTACGTTTACCAAACGAAAATATTTCGGGGGTTTAGTAATTATATCAGTGATATTTTTTTTTAAAGTATTAAGTCATTCGAGCACAATTATTTTACTTGTCAATGTATTGGAAATATTCCTCACCATCCACCCTCCAAAGACAGCTTTTATATACAATTTGTCCTTGTGATTGAATGTTTATTTGGAAAGGGGGAGTTTCGATAAGGCCGCTCAGCGGCCCACTTTTTTCATAAAAATAAATTTCAATTTATTCTTTCAAAACTAGTTCAGAATTCAAGATAAATATGTTAACTTTTGTTATTTATATTTTAAAAGTTAATATGAGAAGAATTCACACCGAAGCTGATACATACTTAGATGTACCCTCCGATTCGTTAACATTAGGCTTATGGGAAAATATAAGAGGGTGGCATTTATAAATCGATGTTTAGAATATGAAATGCATGAGGGACACTCACCTTTTGTTCAGTAATTAGATATACTCTGCACACTAATTTCTCGAAATATGATGAGTGTCACGTGTGCACTTCATATCCAAAAATTGAAAGTTGCATAACATTTGCATATCTAAAATTAGAAACTCCTGGTTTCTTGATCGGACTCTGTGTTAAAATACTAAGCCAAAAGTAGCATTTTTTTTTAATCAAAGAAGACTCTCGATTATATTATCAGTAGAAAACATTATCGTGTCCTATCTTCATTTCGATACTTTTTATGTCACCAATGTATATCGTTAACGTCACATTTTTAGCTCACCTCCCCGAAGTCGGGGAAGCTTTTGTAATACTGTCGCCATCGGTGTTCCAGGTAAAAGTTTTGAAGCAGATTTTTTTTTTCAAGTATATCTATGCCCTATATTAATCAGAGTCACCTGATCTAGCGTATTTCCTTGTCACCAGTAAGGTTTCAGATGCTGGATTTTGGCCAAAGAATGTCCAGGTAAATGTTTTAAAAGCAGGTTTAAGTTTTTGGAGCAGAGCAACTGTCAGCACTTGTTGACCAGACTTGCTTCATGATGCATCTACGGATGCACACTACTAGATTGCTTCAGATGCTGGATATGACCTACATTTCCTTAATGAGTGAGCAGGTTAAAGATTTTGAAGTGTACCTCATTCTTATGTAAATACTGTTTAAAGCCCTATCGTAACCAAACATACACTGATGATGCATCTAGGATTCCACACTACCAGACATGGTTCAGATGCTGGATCTTTCTTACATTTTCCGTCTGACTGAACAAAAAATAAGTTTTAGAGCAAGTCCATTTCTTAACGTTATTTATCATGCATAGTTACAAGAAAGTCAAAAATATAAATTTTTAAGTCTGGATGTCTAGGCGCATATGTCTGCCTGATTAAGGATTAAACACATATCTTTGGCGTTTACACTTGTATTTCGAACTTAGTCCTGGCTGGGATTCTCTCAGTTATGCTGAAAACATAATGCAGGCAAATACTTCTAAGTTTCATAATTGATTGTTTGATTGATTGATTGTTTGTATGTTGTTTAACGTCCCTCTCGAGAATTTTTCACTCATATGGAGACGCCACCACTTGCTGGTGGAAGGCTACAAATTCTGACCTATACTCGGCACTTTCGGCCATTGAGCAGTGAGGGATCTTTTACGTGCCAGCACCTACTGCGACACGGGACCTCGGTTTATATGGTCTCATTCGAATGACCAGTCTCCACGTCCCACAGTGGGATTCGAACCCGCGACGTAAGGATCAACTCCTTACTTCACGACTCTAGAGCAGACGCTCTAACCACTGCGCCACGCGGGCGACCATAATGAAAAGGAAACACTCAATGTATGACACATTTTTCCATCATTTGGCTATTCACATATTACGTATCATGATAAAATATTTTTGACTGCAATTAATATTATTCATATTATCAAATACAATGCAATATACTGAACCCGGTAGGTGATAGGTAAAAAAATATATATATATATTATCTGGCGGCCGCCAGATAAGTTTCTAGCGCCCGCCATTGAAATATCTGGAGGTCACCAGAAAAAAATTGAGTGGTTTGCCAATCAAGTTGTACATGTAGCACCCAAGGATGTACCTTAATGCACTTGAATAACAGAGGTACACAGATCAGGTATTCTTGAAGGCGGTGCTTAAAATTTCTGCCTTTAACGACATCTACAACGTCTGTTTATAGTCAAATCTGGGAGTTTCATGCCTTATTAGCAAAGATTAAATCTACACTTAATACAAAAATTCACTTCATAAGGTCTTCACCTCATAACTTTAAATTTATGTTTTATTAGATTACATGTCTACACCGCAAGAAACTTACTTGTCGGCTTCTAGTTATTTATGTGGCGGCCGCCAAATAAGTTTCTGGTCACTGCCAGTTATTTATGTGGTGGCCACAGGAAAACTATTTGGCAGACATATTTTTCTAGCGGCCGCCGAATAATTATGTGGTGGCCGCCAGATAAAGAATTTTTCTTACCTTGCACCTACATTTGTACAACGTACCTGCTTACGCAGCAATGTGATTCTTTTAAATAAACTTTTTATTTATGTATGCATATAAAGTTGCATTTATTTCTAATCCTTTTTACTTCAAAACATTTTATTTAATTTCAATTTTATGATATTAAAGTATATTTTTATACATGTAAAATGTGTAGTTGTATAACCTCATTGATGAAAATGTATTGCATATCCCTGTAAATGACGTTTTTACGTTTACCTATCTCATGTCTACATGTCTTTTCATTTGCATTTTTCGTATGGGAAAATGTTAAATATTGATTGTAAAGTTTACGTATAAACTGTCGATTAATTATGATGTTAAAACTTTCTATATATGTTTACATTTTATAAGTTCAATTCATCCTCTTTTAAAGAAAAGTAACATTTAACACACCAGAAAAATATCGCACCTTAAAAAAAAAACATTCGCATAAGCTAAATACCATTTTCCGTAAAAACAATTGTTGAAATTGGTTAATTTATGCCTTTATTCATATTTACCCTATTTCATTTACGATTTTGACGGTTTAAAAAAATCCACTTTCCCCCTATGAAAATGTCTACTCCAAAGATATACGAAAGGGGTATACTTAAGTTTTCAATTATCACGTGACCGGAAAATGCGTCACATAAATTATTTTCATATTTTTAGGAAGATAAGGAGTTTTTCTACAAAATATTAAAATTTCATTAAATTTCGCGAGGGGCCGAAAAACGGCCTTATCGAAACTCCCCCTTTGCATAATGTAAGTTTTGTTTCAAAGTTCGATAACTCAAATTATGTCCCTTTGAACAACATAGACAAAACGATCATTGATTTCTGCTTTATATTATGTAAATGTTTAAGCAATGCTAACGAGTAACAGGCTTGTATACTATATATAAGACGTTAGAGAGAGATTCACAAATGACAATGTGTTAAAGTCAGAGTAAATAACGGTACGGCAAGTATTTAACATTAGGAAGGTGAACTTGATCGGAAAGGGGATTCTAACCAACTTTTTGTGACATAAACTGAATAATTAAAATTTCCACCATAATCTTGATATTTTCCCCATTAATTGAGTCAATAGTTTAGAGGTATTTTCTGCTTTAAAAAGAACAATTCAACATGCAACAAAAAACGTTTTATGTGTTTTAAGTTACATGAACTATAATAAATAATAAAAGCAAAACCGGAATATTTTTAAATAGCTACATGTAGCAGCTAGTGTTTTTTTCCCCGAAACGGCATAGAAAGAACTTTGAAGAGTTTGTGAGGATCGAGGTAAATATTAAGATAAATATTATAATTTTCTGTTATTGTATTATAATATTTTTGTTACTTGCCGAAAGAATGCATAATTATAAAATTTAAAATGAACAGGGTGATTAATTCTCATAATCCCTCCGTTTTTGAAATGCAGAATATGTATGACATAATTTAAAAAAAAACAACTGAAGTTGTTTTACATAGTAATTTTACCCAGTATTTTAGTATTCTGCTTTAATTTTATAGCTTGCAACTTCGATTCATCAAAGGTTTTCAAACTCATTATACAATAAACAGGCATGTTATACGCGGGGGAAGGTGTCAGGAAGGGGGGCTCAAAATTGTGCCCATTTTCTACACTTTTTCGGACTTTTTTTGCGTAAGTTTCGATATGTAAAAATTCATTCATTTAAATGCTGCTCGTCTCCCCCTTTCATACACACTTTTTGTTGCTGTTCGAAGTCGGTCAAATTCCAAGCATTTGAAAAGAATTCCCACTCCGCCCCCCAAAAATATAATTTCCAAAAACGTTGTTAGCTTTGGACCTGATAGAGAATTTGTAGCAAACTTGCATGTAGAGCGATTTTTCATTTAAAATTCATTTTTCTTTCTTTTTGCAAAATTATTGGGGCGGCGACCGCCGCCCCTTCCGCCCCTTTGCCGACGCCCCTGGCTTGGTAGTGTTACTTTTTTCAAAATCGTCCGATGCACTGGTAGAAAAAATGTATATGACAAACTTTTGATTTCCTTATATGGCTTTCGTTATTAATGCGCACAGAGGATCTTACCACCCACAATTGACCAATCATTGCATGACTTGACACCTGTATGTTTACATTTCACTTCGAACACGTGGTTCAACTCATCTACAATGAAGCGCATTGAAGTGGTAAAATTTTTCGTTTGAGTGAAAAGTTTGGGTGTTTCTTATAGCACGTCAATTGCTACAGCAGGATTCTCCATCATTTTGGCGCAAAAGTTACGCCAAGTTCTTATATTTGCGGTCATTTTGCGACAGAATTCGCGAAGGATCCCGAGATAAATTGAAAATACAGCCCGTATTAATCAATAGTTTAATATACAAATGCTCGATTCCCTGTATCGTTGTTTCTACATGGGACCTTTCCGTAAATGCATCTAAAACAAAGATAATGATATTCCGAAACAGGAGAACAGTAATTTTTTTATAGACATATAATGGTGAAATCCTTGAGTGTGTCGATTCTTTCAATTATTTATGACTTGCATTGTTTTATAATGGTAAATTTAGTTCTACTCAGAAAAAGCTGGCAGATCAGGGGCGAAAAGCACTTTTTGGACTAAATCGAAATATTCAAATGTTTGAATTTAATGCAGAAACGCATTGTCAACTGTTTGATTCATATATATTAAAGCGACAGTACGGCTGCAAAACGTGTGCTTTTTCATTCAAATTTACCCAATATATCATTAAGAAATAAGGTATAAAGTTGATGTAAGCAGTTTGAGAAACAGAAATATTCTCTCCTCACACAAAATTAACGTAATTAGAATCTGCCGGAAAATGAAGAGTCGCACGAACTGGAGCAATCTTAGATCTGTTTATTTGTACCACGTGAATTCTAAAACGACACGTGTCTACACTGTAGAGTTTACAATTATAATGAATATGAGGAAAAAGCAATTTTCAAAAGCAAATTATCATAACTTTCTGATAAAATAATCTAAAATAATAATCGTAAAGATTTTAGTCTGCTTCCAGCCGAATTTAACAGAATTAAAAGTACAAAAGTTGATGTTTTGTGTATTGGGGTTTGAGAGAGGAAAAACCATCAAATCATACGTTATCGCGGCAAATGTCAAACAAAAAAAAATTAGCACTACAAATGGCAACAATGTTTATAAGTCATGGATGTATTTTTATGTTGAGTTTACACTAATTTTTTTTTCTTTGAAAGCGATGGAAAAATGAGAAATGATAACAAGTATCAGTCACAAAATGTTAAAGTCCTGCAAAAATACTATATCAAAACCACTGTGTATATTATTTAATAAATCATTATCATTAAAAACATTTCCTGAATGTTGGAAATTAGCATATGTTCTTCCACTATTTAAGAACGATGACCCCTCTATAACTTCAAATATTAGACCTGTGTCTTTGTTGAGTTGTGTAAGTAAAATATTTGAAAGAATTATATTCAAACATGTGTACAATTACCTACATTCAAAAAATCTTTTTTATAAATATCAGTCAGGCTTTTTACCTGGGCACTCTACTGTATATCAACTTCTAGAAATATACCATTCTATTGTGAAAAGTATTGATGAAGGTAAATTCTGTTGTATGGTGTTTTGCGATTTATCCAAGGCATTTGATAGAGTATGGCATAAAGGCTTAATTTATAAACTTCAAATGTATGGAATCAATGGCAATATGCTAAATTGGTTTGAAAGTTATTTAAGCAACAGAACACAACAAGTCAAGTACAGAAATCTGCTCTCTTCCATAGGTTATGTAAAAGCTGGAGTCCCTCAGGGATCGGTACTTGGACCACTCTTATTTTTACTATATGTAAATGATGTTGCTCAAAATATGATATCTGTTTGTAGATTATATGCTGATGACAATTCTTTACAACAATGTTCAGAAAATATCACTCTTATTGAGCAAAATCTTAATCATGATCTTAGAATATTACATGAATGGTCGAAGAAATGGTTGTTGAAATTCAACCCACAGAAAACCAAAGCTGTATTTTTTCATTTAAAAGCTGTGCAACAATTTCCAAATTTAATTTTTGAGAACTGTCAATTAGAATATGTCACACAACACACACATCTTGGGATACTATTGTCTTCAAATTTGGGGTGGTCTGAACATATTGATAACATTGTAAAGAAGGCTTACAAAAAACTTGGTTTACTGAAAAAACTAAAATTCACTGTGTCAAGGGATATTTTATCCCAGATGTATATTTCTTTTATCAGACCACAACTGGAATATGCTGTTGAAGTTTGGTCTGGATGTACAAAGGCAGATATTGAAAAGCTTGAGAAAGTTCAATTATTTGCTGCCAGAATAGTAACAGGTCTTACACTTATTGCTTCCAAAAATTCACTTTATCTGGAAACTGGATGGGAACCTTTGGAAAATAGAAGAAATCGAACTAATCTAGTAACAATGTACAAAATACACAACAATTTAGTACCCACTTACATTCAAAATATAGTACCTGATATTAGAGGCAATATTTCACAATACTCTACTCGAAATTCTTCCAACTATTCCTTACCAAAATGAAGATTAGAATTATTCAATAAATCTTTTATTCCGGACACAGTTAGAAAGTGGAATGCAATTAAACTCGACATAAGGGAGGCAACTTCCATTAAATGTTTTTAAAAAATTTTGTCAAGCAATATTGTAAAACCTCCAAAGTATTTCTCTTTTGGAAAGAGATTTTGGAATATTATTCACACAAGGTTAAGACATAATTGTATTTTAAATTCTGACCTATTTCGCTGTAATTTAATAGACAATCCAAATTGCTCATGTGGACAAATAGAGGATCCCTACCATTTGTTTTTTGTTTGTAGAAAATATGCAACAGCAAGACATTCTCTAATGAGTAATTTATTATCATTCAACAGTTTGTACATTATAGATGTGCGTTTGATGTTATGGGGTGTAGATTCATTTTCTGATCAGCAAAATGTAGAAATTTTTAAAGTTATTCATACTTTTTTAAAAGAATGTGGTAGATTTTCTAAAAAAATCTTAATTTTTGTATATAGAATTGTATTCTGGTATAAAGAGCTTACAGTCTTTGACACTACTAATTGTTACTGAGAATAATTGTACTTAATTATGGCAATGTTATAAAATTTTGAATAAGGAGAAGACTATCTAAGTTGTAGAACTTGTGTCTTATCCTTTTGGCTTTGTCAATAAAATATGTTCAATTCAATTCAATTCAATTCAAGTATCAACAAACCTGTCGAATAGAACTTCGCGAGCCCTGCGTGAATGTCGCCGAGTTCCCGTTTCTTCCTTATCCAACGATTATATTAATCCCCAAACTAAATTTTAGTCAGTAAAGTTGCTTTTTCAAGTTCTATTTTCAGTTTCTTTTGGTCAACTTTGTCAATGTAGCAGACCTACCGGGCTTTCCTATCTTTCCATGCTGTTTTATTTATGAAAACTACGCATGCGTGCATAGCATGGAATTTGGAACCCCGAACGCGTTGCGATGTATATATTTACGTCCCATAAATAACTATTAATTTTAATGAAATAATCCAAATTATTTAATTGTGAAAATTGTAATTTTCTAAAAGTTTATACTTTTAAGAGTAGTAAAAAATTTTCAAATCCTATCGGAAAATTTTATCAAGTCACTTTTTTGATGAGATGCGCCGTACTGTCACTTTAAGTGTTTTAAATTATGGGTGTGAAATTTTGGGCTTCCACAAATCACCTGAAATAGAGCGCATTCATCTTATGTTTTGTAAAAAATCTACTAGGAGTTAAAAGATCTACTTGTAGGTTATGTGGTTTATCGTGAATTAGGTCGTTATCCATTAATCACAACCAGGAAAATAAGAATTATGAAATACTGGTGTAAATTACTTCGTACAAATAACTGTATATTGTGACACGATTGCGGTGTTTTTCTTTGAAGTTTGCTGTTCTGTATTAGCAATACAGAACGGAAATACAGTGGGCGGAGCTACTTTCCGTTCTGTATTAGCCCTGTATACTGTCTTGTATTAGCCAACTGTTCTGTATTTAAAATACAGCACGGTCTAAAAATAAATCTGATTCAATTTATCAAAAGTACGTACAAATAGTAAATGCTGATTTTTTTCCTATTATAAAATTGAAGAAATATTTCCTTAGGAATGTAAAATGTCAAAATTTCTCAATCACTTTTAAAAAAATTATTCCACACAGAATCTACACGTTATTTCGATCCAAACGAAAAGGAAAATTCGCGATTATGGAAAACATCCTATGTTGGAGAAACTCCTAAAACCTGTTTGCTTTCCCTGCTTTTTGTGTCCCCTTCAAAATCGTAAAGCCAATGGGTTCGCGAATGCAGCATACATTACGTGAAATTCGCACTCCTCCTCCCCCCATTTTCCACTCTTCTCGTGCAAACTCAATCTAGTCCATTTTCAGCTCTTTTTTTTTTTAATTTCACCTTAAACACCCAATTTTATGTTAACGCCCCCAAAATCTACCTAATTCAAGATCAATAGTATACCGCCTGTCAATCATAAAAAAACAATAGCTTCTGATTTGATTGACGGGCCAGCTACGTGGGCTACCTGATAATCTGAGTTTGCATGTTTTGAAAACAATTACCTGGTCACGCGTCAAACACTTTCATGTACCGCCTGAAAGGTCGCTTTGTATACACTCTGGTTAAAAAAATCATGTTGCCGTTATATTGGTTGATAATTTCATTTTTTAAAAATAATTGGGAGTAGATAATTAAACAGTGACTTCGTGATTTTTTTTTTTCAATCTCCACTGCTGTTTCGTACTTGTTAGCGATGTGACGTCCAAGATAACTGTAGAACTTTTCGAAGAAAAATTAGCGATTATTCAAGCCCTCTTTTCTTTCAATAACTGAGATTCGGAGAGAGAAAAAGTTTTTGTAGCAGCACAGACCGATAATTCTTCCGAACCCCTTATTCAACCTGTGCCTTGATTTGAAGAATGTACGTAATGCCCTCGTCGACCTTGCACTTGGGAACACAGAAACTCAATTCGCCGTAATTGGAAACAATCGACCCCCTCCCCCACCATTTGAAAATTATAACAAAATGCAATGGATTAAATAAGAAAAGATATTTATACTAATATAAATATATAAATAAAGTATCTTGTATCTAAAGCCATGAATTACGAAAGATTCTTTTTATATCCAAACCAGTAAATAGGGCATAAGTACACGTACTAGAAAATGGCGAATATTTGGACACCATTGTTCGCCAGAAAAGTAAATAATATTCCGATCGTGGTAAATGTCCACACAATAAGTGGAATCTTTTTATTTCAATATTCACACTTAATATTTTATAATAATTTCTTTTATTGGCGATTAAATTATTGATATGATTGCTTTATAGTTTTCGCCCCCTTTTTTTTATTTTACGATTTTTAAAAAAGACGTGTCTTTTTAATTTTTTTTTCTTCAAAAGATATAGACGAAAACGCTAAGTCTACAAATTTTATATTTCAGTACATAATTTATTTTAAATATTTTCACTCAAAATTATGCACAAAACGCGTTATGTTGACCCTGATTACCAAAAGCCGGACTTCCTGTGTAATGCAGCGTGTATAGGGATTTTTGACATCTTGAGTATTGGGGCTCTCCAGGTAAATAACACCAGTGCTACCAAGACCACTCCCCCTCCTCAGGTAACCGTACGGTAAAAAAATTGGGTCTTTAAAACACCCAATTTTATGTTAACGCCCCCAAAATCTACCTAATTCAAGATCAATAGTATACCGCCTGTCAATCATAAAAAAACAATAGCTTCTGATTTGATTGACGGGCCAGCTACGTGGGCTACCTGATAATCTGAGTTTGCATGTTTTGAAAACAATTACCTGGTCGCTGACGACTGCCGCACATCTCTTTCACTTCGTTTTTAATGTCGCATTTCAATAAGAAAATAAAAATCCGTAACATCAAAGTCCATCGAAAAACTGTCTGTATGTGTATCTATAGTTAACAGAGATTTTAAGACCCCTGAAATAAATTAGGATCAATCTCCATTTACAACAAGGTTAAATCGTCCACCTTATCAATTAAGACTGACTTCGTGTCGTCTACCCCGCTGTCAAAACTAATCTGACTAAATCTTACGTTGTCCGTGGAAATATATATACTGCGGATGTATATTCCCCGTCGAGGCCTCACCTACAGAAAGAACAAACGAACTCTGACGGAAGTTTGGATGCTGCACAGGTATGAAGTGGGCGGTGCTTTTTTTTTTTTTTTGATTGATCGTGTCACAAATCATTTAGAGAACTCGACAGGTTCTGTATGGTCAGGCCCGTAGGAAGCAATTTCAGTTTTTTTTTTTGGGGGGGGGGGCACAGCCATATATTTTCAGTTGAGGGGGCACTATCAACTACCAAAAATTCCTTGACAAGCAAAAAAAAAAAAAAAAAAAAGATCATCAGGCATTTTCATTGAGGGGGCACAAGCATATAGTATCTATTTTTTCTATAGTACTCTATATGTTGGCAAAATTATTGGGGGGGGGGAGGGGGGCACGGCCCCCTGTGCCCCCCCCCGGTTCCTACGGCCATGATGGTAGATACAAATTTGGGGGTGGAGACTCGTGCTACGCACTCGTCCACCCCCAAATTTGTATCTACCATACAGTACCTGTCTCGAAATCTTCTTATGAATATTTATTGTATAATGCTGAGAATAAATTACATTCTAAACTTAACTGGGCAAGGGATGTTAAAGATGAGTTGTTTAGAATGGGACTTGGGAATTTTTGGATCAATCAAGATTTTATCAACACAGTTTATATCTTTATATAAGGAAAAACTGTTTTGAATTTTCAAAAAAGGCATTACAATCTTGAAAGTAGATATCCAACAGTCTTTCCTTATATACTCTGTGCCACGTTCAGAACACTAGCGCTTTAAGGTTAAGGAAAACGAGCAGCATCCCTTAAGTATTTAAACAGTTAAATGGGGAAAAAAGGTTTTTTTTTTCATATTACAATACCCGTGATCATCTGTTTTGGTCAGGGAACCCACCTGACAATTGTATTCACCGATAGTACAACAAAGGAATGCAGATAAAAATCGCCTTGGTTACAGTATGACTTTGAGAAACCTCGAATTCCACGTTTATTAAACGTGTTACAAATGAACTGTTTGTAATATTGTGAGCATGGAAATAATAGAATAAAAATGGACAGCATGGAAAAGCATGCAAATGCATGGAAAAAAATGTCCTATGTGCCTTTTCGATCGCCTTGGGTTTTTTTTTTTCAAGCGTAAAATTCCTGTAGTATCCGTAGTAACCCACAAAGCAATTCAACTCATTCAAATTAAGCTATATTGGTACTCCATTTGCTACACGTACTCTGACGCCAAAAAATATAGTCCCATTTCACATGCAAGCATGTTTGTCCATAAAGAAATTTTAATACATGAGTGCAGAAAATAATGCAATATGAAGAATACTTATTGACGTTTGAATGAATTCAAGAGAGAGATTGAAATACATTTTTACATATATTATTCAGTGTTGAAAAATGAAACGCAAGATAACTTTTCTGTTTACCATGTCTCCACGTGCTAGTCACTTCCTAGTCACATTTCCGTGAATAATTCACCTTATCTCGTTGTAGTCTCGCTAGATCTCGCCAGAGCTACTGTGAGAGCTACTGGGAACTCCTCGGATTTTATAATTTGCAGAACATCGAAAAATAAAATGTTCCGAACACATTAGTAGGGGTGAGTAATGTGATTGAAAACTACATGTTGAGGACGATTAGACTTGTCACGTGATGTGGCAGTCACGTGGTTTTAGCAAATATATCTGCAGTATTGAGGCCATCTTTAAATTTCAATATTGCAAGGGCATAACCAAGTTAAAAATCTAAGTTTAATTTATAATTATTTTTTAACACCCTTTGTAGTTTTAAAAAAGTGCTGCGAACCTATATAGATTCTAACTAAAATTACATTTGTTAGACCGTATGTTGAATATTTTGCTGGTCAAGTACATAAAATATAGACATAATTAATTCATTTGCAAGATTTCATCAGGTTCGCAGCACTTTTCAAATATCTTCATTCTTCTGTGAATCTGCATACAAATATACGGCAGTATCGCTTGTCTAGGGAATGTACCTTGAGTATATTAATAAAATCATAAAATAGACATCACGTCCAAGTCAATGGCCCTTTTTATATCTGCAAATAATATTTTATTTAATTACAAAAATAATTAATACATTTTTCATTGTATAAAATATAAGTTGATCCGCCTCTTACTGCATACAAACTGAGTCAAATTTTCCGATATGACGTCACATTGACAATTAAGTGCATTGCGATCAGTGATGCTGTGAGGGATTAAACCAACGACAAAAATACATCCAATTATAAGTATTGATGTAGTTTAAAGCTATCTAACAATTTAAAATAGCAAATCATTTCATTTTGTGGTAATTTGAAGAACTTGTATTTTTGTGTGATATATGTCATAGTAAGCATTTCCCGTATAAATTAGGCCCCGCCTCCTTATTGTAGCCTTAACTGTGCTGCGAATGATACAATTATATAAATAGCACCTGAAGTGTGGATCGATAGAGAGAGGAATGTTTTTGACGGGGAAATCTCATATTTATAACCTCTTACTACATGTATTTTTAGGTCACTTTAGTCACCCAGGTGACCTATTGCTATCTATTTTCGTCCGTCGTCGTGCGTCCTGCGTTAATATTTGTACGTTTTCAGCTTCTTCTTTGAAAGGTCTAAACCAATTTCAACAGATTTTGGCATATAGCATCTATAGGTGGAGGAGAACAAAAATTGTGAAATTCATTGCCCCTGCCCCCTTGGACCTGAGGGGTGGAGCTCAAACCATAAAAATTAATCTTTTAAAAAATGTTCTTCTTTATTCCTGGACACCAAGCAGTCAAACTGTCGGTATGATTGTAGTAAGCATTGATCCTCTACCAAAATTGTGAAATTCATGGCCCGAGGGTCAGGAGTTCTGGCGCTAGGGTGGGGCTCTGTTGAATATATAGTGAAAATGCATCAATTCTTCAAAAATCTTCTATTCTGCTCCTGGATAGTCAACAAACAAAATAAATGCATAGTTATGATGAGTAATGGTGCCTCTTCCAAAATTGTGAATTTCATGGCCCTGGGTCAGGAGCTCTGATGTTAGGGCGGGGCTCTATTGATTATATAGCGAAAATACATTAATTCTTTGACAATTCTTCTTCTCTGCTCCTGCATGGGTATTATGTCGATGAACTAAATGCATCGTTATGGTGAACTAGGGTGCCTCTTTAAAAATTGTGAAATGCGTGGACCCAGGATCAGGGGTTCACTTTGGGATCCTTACCAACATTATCTAATCCAACACCTAGAAGATACTCAGCGCCGGGCAGCAAGGTTCGCCACTGGTGATTACTCATCAAGGGATCCAGGAAGTGTGTCCACTATGCTATATCAACTCGGCTGGGAACCACTAAAACATCGGAGCCGAGGGTTCGGAACCGAGCGATTATGTTCTACAAAATTTACGATCACATTGTGGAAGTTCCGGTACATCACATGCTACATGTCACCAATAGCAGAACCCGTGGTTCTATAGCAAACAAAATCCTCCAAATCAGCACCAGGATTGATGTCTATAAGTATTTATCTAATTTAGCATGGAACAATATACCAGTCACAGTTAGGTATAGGAATTCACCATCAGTGGACATCTTCAGATACGCTAAACAGAACATCAGCGTTATTGAGATTTTACACCACTAAACTGTCTACTTTAAACTTTTTACCCCTTTTAAATGTACATTATGTTCTAATTCGCTCACACTCAACCAAACATTAATAATTTATACCATAAATAAACACACTGTGTAGGTACAGAAGCGCTCTCAAGAGTGCAATTTTTTTTTTCAATATCATACAAAAAAGTACTCTTCTGTAAATCAAAATGCTGTAAAGTCCATTCTCTGTAATAACGAGAAAAAGATAATATGAGCATACATATAAAGTACTGCGAGTGTGGGTGGGTGGGTGCCACGTCTAAACTGCTCGGAGAGAGAGCATGGGGATAAAAATAGTATAGAAACATTAATGTGTGGTTAATATGTTGTCAATAATGGTGACTGTGCAATCTAATTAAAATTAGATGTTCCGAATCCGCTACCGCTTCTCAAACATCTAACAACACCCCATTAGGGGTCACGTCAGAGCGACCTTTCGATTATGAATAATCATAAAAATTTTGGCCAATCAGATTCAACCTTCTGTATACGATTCTAAAATTAGTTCCACGGCTACATTTTAACAATATTGCTCAGTAGACTGTCTTACGTTGAATTAAGTAATTTTGGTATAAATTGAACGTATAGTCCGCCAATCTGGCATTCTAACCTAAATAATGCAAACGAAAATGCACAAACTACATGTATACGTCTATATATCCCGCACGTTACATTCATATTTTGCACGGTCTTTACCATGCATATTTTGTTTACTACGAAACCCCTCGGGCGTTTAGGTTTGGCAGTAAAAAAAGAAACGCATCCGAACTATAAGATTTCAGAGACGACGATTTCATTGGGTAATCGAAGAGAAGCGGTAGCGGATTCGGAACATCTAATTTTAATTAGATTGGGTGACTGTGATAAATGAGGGCAAGAAGAACTTACTTAATGGGCTCTTACTGAAAGTTGATCCTGATCATCCTATTTCTCTTGCTCTTGGGCAACAAAGCTTCACCTATCAGTTTATTTTATACTTCTATGGATCTTTTACATTGTTGTATTATACTCAGGTGACCGTTAAGGTCCTTGGGTCTCTTGTTTAAATTAAGAGGGGTATCCACACTTCCCTGTGGGAATGGAAAGGTTTGATGCTACAATATTCTGTGCAAAGATTTTTTATTTATTTTTTGTAATTATTACTAATTATCATAAACTGTTAAACTGATATTGGAATAAATTGTCCTTACATGTATATATGTACATGTAATTTTCATGAATTATTCCATATTATATACTTAAAAAAAGAGAGGCAGTAACTTTAAAAGTTGACAATAATTTCAGGAAAAGCCAACTGCTCATACGATAACACTAAGTGGACTTTCATGTCCACCATGTGTAGAGGAAACAAACTGATTGTTTCATTTCAATGTATACAAATGCCACTTAGGACCTTCAATATGACCTGTGTACATCAATCTCAGTCATGGGAAGGAACATCGCCCTGCTCGTGTAAGTTACCTTACCCTAGCATGGGGACCACTTTAAGGATTTTTTCCGACTCAAAGTTATCTTAAAGATCGTGTATGTCTGTCTCTGTGGATGTGTGTGTGTGTGTGTGTGTGTGTGTAATGACTATACATGCAAATAAATTAAGAAGTTTATACTATGCTTCATTCGAATACCATGGCTGTTCAAGATAGCAGCGGCTAACCTAGCAGTCAACGCTAGGTGGTGGATTTTTATCTCTATTGAATGAACGTAGCCGCTGTTAGATTTCGGATAAAAATTTATCAATAAAAACTTATTTTTGGAACAAAAAGAGTTTATCTCAAGCGTCACCCCAGGGGTGCGTTCAACAGCATAACTGCTATGTAACCTCTGCGTAAAGCTACGCTCTTGAACGGAGAGCTAGCCTAGCCGCTACGTAGGGAGAGCTAGCGTAGATATTTGACGCTAAGTGCCAAATCCAAGATGAACTCAGTTAAAACTTCGCACCACACATGATTTTAACAAAATAGGGATTTATTTTGTACATCTTAGCAAATTAAATATATATTTACATATATATATTTTCGCTTGAAATAAACTTTTTTTGCTCCAAAAATAAGTTTATAACTTTATACTAATATATTTATGTTCGAAATTTAACACTTAGCGGCTAGGTTAGCTGTCCGTTCAATAGAGATAGTTATCTAAAACCCAGCTGCTTGGTTAGCCACAACGATCTTGAACGCAGCTTTGTAGAAACAGGTGCCTGTTTTACAAAAGAACTTACGACTAAGACCAAAAACTTTCGTTGATTGTAAAATTTTGCAGAATTAATGATTCTGTTTAAAATTTCTAGCGTAAAAATATCTTTCTACATTCCTTTTAAAAAGAATAAAACCATTTTCAATTTAATGTAAATTAGAAAGTTATAAACAGAAAAAAAATTTGGTCTTAGTCGTAAGTTCTTTTGTAAAACGGACCCCAGGTATGTAGTTACCCCATATAATATTGTTGGTTATGTGCAGATACCCGATGGACGTGGTCATAATAATGTCACGAAGGAGCGTAGCTCCCGAGTTGACATTATGACCACGGCCATCAGGTATCTGCACATAACCAACAATATTATATGGGGTAAGTCACTTGTACAATAGGTTTAAAAAATTGATCATACCTAAGTCTATTTACTTGTGTTATTGAAAAAAGTGCTTGTTTTCAATGAGGCATGTTGATTTTGATTTATTTTTTCATATATTTAAAACCTCAAAATTAAATATTCAAACCTTTTATGAACTTAATAAATTTCTTTTTTTTTTTTTTACCTGTTATCCGTTACCAACTTGCCTCGTGCACAGTGGCACATAAGGCTTGTTGTCCCCCACTTTCACTGAAAGTGGGGGATATTAATTTGGGTCTGTCTGTCCGTCCGTCTAGCTGTCCGTCCGTCTGTCCCTCTGTCTGTCTGTTCCACTTGGTTTTCCGCACTTTTTTTTCTAAACGTTTGTAGATATTGAGCAGATTTTTATTATGTGAGTGTATCTTGATGAGTTACAGATCAGGTTTGCATATCGTTCCGCTTCAATGATTTTTCATGGAATTACGACCTTTTCTTTTTTCAGGGTTTTCCGCAATTTTTTTTAAATACTTGCAGATATTGAGCTGATTTTTAGTATGTGACTTTACCTTGATGTTTGCATTTGGTTCCGCTTCATTGATTTTTGACGGAAGTATGGCATTTTCAATTTTTAACGGGAACCAGATTACACTTGCCGGTAGGGGACTAGTATTGCCAATGCAATACTCTCAGAATGCTTGTTTTTTTTTTGTTTTTGTTTTTTTTGTTTGTTTTTTTTTTACACATGTATAAAAGCCTATGAACAAGCAAAGATCTAGTTATATCTAGAGATAGTATGATATAAAACTGTTACTATTCAGTATTTTTCTTTCAATTTGAATTAATTCAATTCATATAAATTGTTGTAAAATATTCTAATTTATATAAATTATATAGCTCCGTTGACATCTTTAAGCCCAAGCACATCTTCAGTCACTGCAAAGAGCACACAACTAAAAACAACCAAGACGGTTCCTTCTACAACGAAACTCCCCTCCAGTACGTCCAGTCCTTCCCCGGGAATTACGCCCTCTCAGGAAACATCAAAAAGAACAACAAAATACCCAAATCAATCTAGACTGTGCAATACGTACCCACTTTTGTCTAAGTTAGCCAGCTTAAACGTCGTGCCATTTGATTCAGATGTATCTACACCAAAAAGGCAAGAATTTTCAGTGGGAGGGAAACTGCGTTTTAAATGTTCCAAAGATTACAGGTTCATAAACGGTACTCTGGACCAAGTGTGCAGTTCTGACGGGGAGTGGCATTGGGTTGGAGAGATGCCTTACTGTAAGAGTAAGTACCGAAAAGTATATACTGTCTGATCGCTACCTTGAACCTTTGCTAGGCATTGTATAAATATTGTTGAATGTAACTTCGAAAATTTTCACCCCAAGAAAACCATGCATTGTCAACCGAGGCGCAGCCGAGGTTGACAATGGTTTTCGAGGGGTGAAAATTTTCAATGTTACACTCAGCTTCATGCAATATTTATTATATTATACTGAATGTTTTATACAACTACATATAACAGGGAACCTTGCGCGCATAAATTCTGCGCAGTCTCTATTTTTTGGAATATATTTCCGGCTATATTGACTGTTGCTACGCTGGAGGGCGTGGCTTCATCATTCAGCGAGTAATATATATATTTATTGAATGGGTTCGAGGACAACATGCGTTTTATCGGACCCCGCCCACACTTTGACGTAAGCGGTCCAACATCTCATCGACATATCCAATATCTCGCTCTGCTGTAAAAACATCGATTTTTTTTATGACCGCTCAGTAAAACATTGGAAATGTTAGACTTTTTTTTAGTATAGAATTATATAGGAAACAATTTTTATAGGTATAACAATGTTTTTCAGCAAATGTTTCTCGACGAATCCGATTCAACTAATTTACATGAAAGTATAATATTACTAAATAAAATGCCAACGAAAAATTAAAGCTTTATATTTGAATTTAAAATGAAAGACAACAGTCAAAAAATTTAAGTAAAACATATTAAAACATTGCCTATATGCGAATATCCCCCCTTCTGACGGCCAAAGTAAAATTAGAACACTATTCATTTAGAAGTCGAAGTACAAAAAAATGTTTCATTTTCACTGCATTGTTTTCTTCTCTGCCCCTGTTATTCTAAATGTGTTAAAATGAAGAGTTTTCTTTGAAAGATGAGTTTATTTCAAATTGAACTTAGAGGGAAAATTGGGTTACCTTACTAGTATACCAAGTATACAAGATTTGTCGGATTTTGCAATGACATGAATGATCTCATTATCAAAACCCCTTACGAGTAATATTTGAAATAGTTTAAGGGCTTTTTCAATCTCTGAAATTTTTTTATCTTTTCTTAAATTTTTAAACTTATATCCATTCAAGTTTAATGTGTTTTAGTTATAATTTATTTTAAAGTCTATGAATCTTTTCACAGGATGCAAATGTCCCTGTAAACGAATGAAAAAACAGGTTATCATTAAAACACAAAAAGAACTTCAGGACAAAATAACTGCCATACAGAAGAAGCTAGTGGTGGAAAAAAAGAATCTGGCCAGCCAGAAAAACACGAAAATTTCTGCAGCAGATCCTCGCCCGTCGGCAAAAGCAGTAGGATCTATTCTCGGTGTGGGAATCATTACTTTCGTATTCGCAATCATTGTACTCTCAGACCTGCCAATATTGTACAGGCACATTCGATTTGGTCCACACAAGAAAATAAGAGGTAGTGCCCTACCACGTTCTAAAAGTAAAGATAAAAAAATAACAGAAAATGTTTCAATTGCCATGGAAAAAATCAATTGATTTGTAATGCACATAAACTCTGCAAAAAAAGGACTTTATAAAATGGCACGATATTACCAGTGTGGACTGCAGCAGAGTGTAATGGTTGATCCTCACGATATATATGTACATGTGTATCATATTCTTCATAAATGAAATTAATTTTTCACATATCTTAAAATACAATATTGATTTTGGTGACGGTTAGTCAATGCGTTGGATTAAACGAATAATGCCGGAAATTAATCATATCTTACATTTGTGTATTAGCCAAGAAAACGACAAAACTCAAAAACTTTTTATGCCCCTTCATGAATATGGCCGGGGCATATAACGTTTGTCATGTTCCTTCTGCCGTCCTTCCGTCCTTCTGTCTGTCCTTCAGTCGCGCTTTGCGTTTAGCTCGGTTCAAAGCTCAGTTTCAAATCTGAAACTATCCAAGATCGATTTTTTTTTTATCAAACTTCATATGCAGATAGATATTGATGAGAGTTATGCAGCTGCATCAACATTTTTTGACCTTGACCTTTCCTTTGACCTTGACCTGACTTTTCTTAAATCAGTGTTTAGCTCAGTTTTAAAGATACCATTCAAGATAGCGTAATCAAACTTCATATTTTGATACATACTGATGTAAGATATTCAACTGCATCAACATTTTTGACCTTGACCTTTCCTTTGACCTTGGCCTCATTTTTCTTGAATTAGTGTTTAGCTCAGTTTTAAAGATACCATTCAGGACAGTGTTATCAAACTTCATATGCTGATATACATACCGATGAGAGCTATTCAACTGCATCAATATTTTTTTACCTTGACCTTTCCTTTGACCTTAACCTCACTTTTCTTGAATTAGTGTTTAGCTCAGATTTAAAGATACCATTCAGGATAGTGATATCAAACTTCATATGCTGATATACATACCGATGAGAGCTATTCAACTGCATCAACATCTTTTGACCTTGACCTTTCCTTTGACCTTTACCTCACTTTTGTTAAATTAGTGTCAAACTTCATATGTTGATACCTACTGATATAAGCTATTCAACTTCATCAACATTTTTTACCTTGACCTCAATTTCACAATTTGTGTTTAACTCAGTTTTAAAGAAACCATTCATAATATTTTTATCAAACTTCATATGCTAATACATCAAACTTCATATGCTAATACATACTGATGTAAACTTTTCAACTGCATCAACATTTTTTGACCTTGACCTTTCCTTTGACCTTAACTTAATTTATTTTAAATTAGTGTTTAGCTCAGTTTTAAATAAACCATTCAAAATATTTTATCAAACTTAATATGCTGATACGTATTTGTGAGAACTATTCAACTGCATCGAAAATGTTTGACCTTGAACTTTACTGTGACCCTGACCTTACTTTTCTTAAATTTGCATTTTGCTTAGTTTTAAAGAAACCATTTAAGATATATTTATGTAAGCTTATTGCACTTATGCATAATTTGGTGAGAATTTATCATCTATATCCAACTTTTTAGATTCCATTTTCAATTTTAAAGAAACTATTCAAGATATATTCATCAAATATCATATTGTAAAATTGTAAATCTTTGTAAATGTTGTATGGCTATTAAGATTTTATGTATGGGAGAGGACTATCTAAGTTTTTAGAACTTGTGTCCAATCCCTTTGAAACATTGTCAATAAAATATGTTCAAAACAAATATCATACACTAATACAAATTTTCATGTTGCATTACTAATATACCCTCGGGGGGGGGGGGGGCATTCATGTCCTATGGACATATTTCTAGTTAAATATAGGGGTGGGGTGGGGCTAAAAAAAGTTAGACAAGGGGAAAAACGGTTACACTCGAAAACTTCTTTTCTGTGAGTGGGGGGGGGGGGGTTTACAATAAAAATGGGATGAGTGGTGATAGCAAACTTTTCTTGAATGTAAATTTCCTCAATTAACAGCAAAAGATTGTTGTCAGACCCCACCCCCACCCCCGCACACACATACACACACACCCACACAATCACGTTCTACAGGTCTGTGTGTGCAAAAACGATATCATATTCCTCGTTTTATTAATAATAAATTTTTATGTGGCTCTAAATAAGTAGCTTTGCTCGTCAAATAGAAATGATTCAACTTTTCTATCGTCAACTTCTCTTTTTATGCCCCCGTAATCGGAGATTCGGGGGCTAGAGTTTCTGGTCTGTCCGTCTTTCTTTTAATCATGCAGTTTGAATGGTTGGTGCTTGGACGTTAATATTTCACATGTGTATCCCTTGTTTTTGCAATATATGTGTACCATTATCACCTGCATATAGGGTTTATGTCTCACAGTTGATTTGATACGCAAGAGCATGTTCTTTGCACGAGGAATTCCTAAACGAGACATACTACTGACAGACAAGTTGATGAAACAAGGGTATATACAATATCGTTTAAAGTCAACATTTCGCAAATTCAGTGGTCAATACAATGACCTTGTTTGCAAATACTATCTACCGTTAGGTCAAATGTAGACTGACGTCTTTCGCACAATTTGCTAGGCAATTATTTTCATATTGAATTGACTACAGATTTTACCATTTACCCAATCATGACAACGGTCACACTGTGGGTGTGATCAGTCGACAGGGGATATGTGACAATACATATTGTTCTGTACATATTGTCGTCGGGAACAGTATGCACCTACCTGTACCCCACTGCACTTATTATCGTCCATTCGTTACATAATTTACACCGGCTGAAAAAAAAATTGTACATATGCATATTGTCGTCGGGACAATAAATGCCTACCCTCACTGCACATATTGTCAACCTGTTAGGGTTGGTGCAACTTGGATGATGATAATGATTATATCGAAAACTATATGTTCAATTTTGATGAGACCGAATGATCATTAAAAGAGAAACCGATGCTTTTTTGCACGCACGATTGCCTTTTTTCACTCCAATGAAGCAACTGCAATGCATTTATGTATTTCATATTCACTAAAAAATGTTATGACAGTTACCATTGAAAAAAAAATCATTTATCTACACAAGTCTAAGGAGTCGGTAAAGAGCTTTCACGCTTTCAATTCATAGCGGTGAACTGTTACTGGTCATCACGTGATGACGAGAGTGACTGCAACAATGACCTTGTGTCAACAGAAAGAAATCAGGAGCTTTTTTATGTGTGTACAGATTTCAACTGCACTGTGCATTTTTTCTCTCACACTTTTACAATTGCTATATCTTAATTCCACAAAAAATGCATTGTCAAACATGATAAAGAATATGTTTTCTTCGAACTAATTTAATTAAGTGCAGGTTCCTTAATTGCCTGAAAGAAGCAGAAAATTTCTATATATAAACCTTAGTATCTATTATCCCACAACTACCCTCTAGACATCTCCAATTTATATATATCTCTCAAATGCTTAGCTGTATTTTTGTGAAATTTGCATAAGGTAACTCTGGATGTACTCAAATGATCTCCCATTGAACGACGTAAGTATCATAGGAATACAGCTATTATTTATGCAAAAGCTCAGTGGCGAAATATTTAAACAATAAAATGCTTTCTTTGTTAGTACGGGAATTAATGTCGCAGATGTTGCAGAAATAATACATAACCCGAGTAAGCGGGTTTATGTAATTTTTTTCTGCAATAGCTATGACATTAATTCCCGTACTAACAAAGAAAGCATTTTATTGTTTATTGTTTCACTTTCGAAATTTTGCCTTGTACCATACATTTAAAGTATATATGTGTACAAATTCAAATAATTTGCCATAGAATGAACATGACAAATCTCAAATGATCTGCTTTGAATGACGTATAATGCCACAGTTGAGTCTTGGCATCTCAAGATTTCTACTTGGTTTGGTTTGTGTCTATGTAGTCAAATATCTGGATTTAAAAATTATTTATGAATGAATAAGGTTAACGAGTGAAATATCAGGCTTTTGTTAAGATGCTCTCCAATTTGCATGAATTTCACTCCGTATGATAGATCGATAATAAATTAAAAATATTCAAAACAAAACTGAGAAGAGAGGTCCGGTTCAATGCATCGCCATGTATCGAACATTCATGAAAAAATGTTATGACAGTTACCACTGAAAAATCATTTATATACACAAGTCTAAAGGAGTCGGTAAGGACTTTCAAGCTTTCGATTGATAACGGTGAACAATTACTGGTCACGTGATGACTAGAGTTCAGCTCACAAAACAACTACAATAATGACCTTGTGTCAACAGAAAAAAAATCAGATTCAACTGCACTGAGCATGTGCAATTTTTTTCTTACACCTTTACATTTCCTATATCATAATACCTCAAAATATGCATTGTCAAACATTGTAAAGAATATGTTTTCTTCACACTGTTTTAATCCTAGACAATTAACTCACAATTCTGATTAATACGGTAACTCATTAAAATGTCTAAGAATAAAGTAAAAAAGATTAAGTAAAGTTAAAAAAAATAAATACGTGAAAGTTAAAATGTGTAGGAGTATAATTTGGTGAAGCACATTTGCTGCACCGGTCGCATTTCTGTAGTATGCATGCATGTGCAGATACATTTAAGTGCATGTGCTTTGATTGCCTGAAAGAAGCAAAAAATTTCTGTAAATAACATTATTATTTATTACCCCCACCACCCTCTAGACATCTCCAATTTATACTTATCTCTCAATTGTTTAGCTGAATTGTTGTGAAATTTGCTCAAGGTAACTCTGGATGTACTCAAATGATCTCCCTTTGAACGACGTAAGTACAACGATCATAGGAATGAAGCTAAACAACATTAATGCAAATGCTGAGTGAGAGGAGATGAAGAGACAATTAACTCAGTCACAATTCTGATTTATACGGTAACATATTCAAATATCTGAGGATGAAGTAAAACAAATATCAATATGGGAAACTTTAAATGTGTAGGACTAATTAATTTGATAAAACACAGGTTGTATTTCTGTACTCTGCATCATGTAAGTACATGTGCCTTATACTGAATGGAAAAAGAAACACAGGGTAACACTATATGCGAAATATATTTGATTGTGTGACCGAAAATTATGAAAACTGGTCAGAGGTGTATCTTGGTTATTGTGCACTTAAATCAGTGTTCGAAATTACCCAATCGTGAAATCTATGACGTCACGTAGGGAAAATGGTAAAAAGCCAAAAACACGTGTATTTTGATGATGACAGGTTTGATAACACATTTTGTAGTACCACTTGATGCACTGGAGGTATACACATTATTTTCCGTGTTCATAAATTTCTTGCAAGATGGGACTTTTCATCCTACCACCTGTGTAATAGCCACGACAGCACCACTATCGATATTAATACAACAGGCAATCATAATCATTACATTTACCATAAGTCGCCCGCGTGGCGCAGTGGTTAGAGCGTCTGCTCTAGAGTCGCGGAGTAAGGAGTTGATCCTTACGTCGCGGGTTCGAATCCCACTGTGGGACGTGGAGACCGGTCCTTCGGATGAGACCGTATAAACCGAGGTCCCGTGTCGCAGTAGGTGCTGGCACGAAAAAGATCCCTCACTGCTCAATGGCCCTAAGTGCCGAGTATAGGTCAAAATTTGTAGCCCTCCACCGGCAAGTGGTGGCGTCTCCATATGAGCGAGGGACGTTAAACAACAAACAAAGAAAAAAAACGTTTACCATAAAACTGAAAGAAACATATTGCTTTATTTTGGTCCGTGAGCTCGTCAAGCTTACATCGGCGTTACTCTCACTCGCGCACATGTTCGTCGTATGCCTAATTTTTCAGCATGTTCACCCCTGGGAAAACGTAGCCAGAGTTTGTCAAGACTTTCTCGCAAACATTCACAATTACCAAATCAACTGGCCTCCATAAATTTTATATTTTTCTCCAATAGAAAACCGGTGGGACTAAATGGACGGTAGGGTTTGAAGGCGTCGGAATGGGTCTTACCGTATACAAGAATGTTGTCGACTATAGCAACAACACCTTTGAGGCCTGCATAACAGTAGTCAATCTCCTGCACAGATTTAAGGCCAAAAGGTAATCTGAGGAAGTGATACCTATCGTAGAGGGTATTGAAAGTGGTAAGGTAGCTAGAATCGTCGTCAAGCTTAATTCTCCAATAATCTGAGCTTGCATCAAGTTTGGTGAAATAACGTGCAATTGATAGCTCAGGTAAGATATCATTGAGAGTTTGAAGGGGGTAATGTGGTCGATGAATGAATTAATTTGGCCTTTCTGACATACAGTAATACACCTTTGGACACAGAGCTTTCCCCCATCACAACTATTAATGTCCAGAAGACTTAGGTTAAACATACCAATTGTTCAGGAAAGCATCAAACCGGCCCTTTCATCATGACACAGATAAGATTGGGGTAAAGCTACCAGTCAGTCATGACAAATCAAAGTTCTATCATGATAGATCAGCTCATCCTCCTGAACCTCTCAACTCTGGTGATTCAGTTAAGGTTCAGCTGAATGATAAAAAAAATGGTCCCCGGCCATTATAATGCAACCACATGGAAATAAGATCTTATTTGGTCAAAACACCTGCTGGTTCTGTGTATAGACGCAATAGGAGATTTCTCTATAAACAAATGAGGCTCCCCAGCCAGGAGAGCTTGCTCTTCCCCAGTAAGATGTTTTCAAACATCAGCCTTTGCCAGACATTTCCTCAATTTTGAATTCCGGTAATGAAGTGCAACCTGGAGAAAATCCTGATACAGGTAACTCACCTAAGTCCCCAGAGCAATCCAAACCATATGTAACTAGGTCTGGTAGAGTTGTAAAACAAAAAATTATTCCATCTATGTAATCAAATATAAAACATTGCTGATATGTTAATTGTAAATCAGAACATTATCTACAGCTTTGGACACTTATGATTTCAAATTGACTGTTTAAATACATTATGATGATTTGTACATGAATTATTAAAGTGAATTTAATTCATTATCTTGCTAATTTTCCTATAAGGGTTATCCCCATTAGATACTGATTTTTCTACATGTCCTATGTTTGAGTATGCGCAAGGCGCCAGTTGTGATTTCTGATCTGAAATGCAGAGTTACAAAAACTTGCTCTTCGACTTTATCATTTTATTGGATCTTTGCATCCAGAAAACGTAACACTATACCACATTTATTGTAGTTCCACATGTGAACTACCCTCATGAATTGAAATTTTTTTATTGCCCAAACTTTCATCTGTTTATTTAGAACAACAACAACGCCTTGCATATTGAAAATTATTTAGAGTTACATCCGGAGTGAATTGCTGAAATTTTATATTTTGCAAATATTTTGAAAGTATTTATGAACTTAGTTAATTGTTTATTGTTTACTATCACACTCATCATCATGTCAAACTACAAGGAAACACACTTAATACAGAAAGAGGAAATATCCGTCACACAGACAGAAGTTAGGAATATTGTAGATGCTTTATTAACGATGAAAACAAAGCCCAAAGCCGTCACTCTACAAGATTTTTTTTGCAGTGGATAGAATCCATGAGCAAGTTAACTGAAGTGAAAATGGAGCCCCATAATGCTAGTGATACCACAGCAGAATCAAAATCAGTTGTAAATATCCATTATCCAAAGATATCATTCTTCTCTGGAAACGCCAAGAAAAACCAGAAGTCATACATCACGCTTTTAGACGTTCTCTGAGGGGAAAGGCAAGTCGAGTTATTGTGATGCATATTGGCCCAAGAGCTTCCATCGCTACCATTATCAATAAAATTGACAGTATATATGGAACAGTGTCTGAAAGAGAAGATATATTGGCAGAGTTTTATAGTGCTCATGATAAAGAGGATGAAGAATGTGGCAGATGGAGGTGTCGTTTGGAAGATATCATCAGTAAAGCACAACAGATAGGCCTAGTTGGTTATCTAGAATCACAAGAAATGCTGCGTACAATGTTTTCTAAAGGACTAGGCCCAACATTGAAGGACATTTGTGGTCATTTATATGACAAATGTCTTACATTTGACAAATTGATATCAGCGGTCAGGAAGGTGGAATTAATGCATCAGCCGCCAAGTGAAAACAAAAAGCTGGCAACAGCAAAGTTTGCAGTTCTTGCAGATTCATCAACAAAGAGCTTTAAAACTCTTTAAGCCCAGATTCAACAACTGACTTGTGAAGTTAGGGGAATGAAGCAGTAATATACAGATTAGTTAGAATAATCTAACTGTGTCTCGGGACAAGCCCTCACCACCGGGTCCGTAGGACAATATCATTTTAACGATAGAACGTTCTATCTATATACAGATCAACAAGACAACCCTTCCAGCGAAGAGGATAACAAAGAAACTATTGAGAAAATTCCTCTCAGGCAGTTAGATGCCACAGTCAGATGTTGTTTGAGACACACCTAGGTATAAGTATGAGTAAGAAGTTCGTACGTGTTATAAATGTGGACAGAAGGGTCATATAGCCATTGGATGCCGTGTACGTATGGATCATAGAAGGGCTCATTTAAACTTCAAGAAGCCAGCGTCTGGGGACAAGGGGTTGGCAATAGAACAAGGAGTCCCAAAGTTCCAATAATTGCATCATCAAATGAAATAAGAGTGTCCATCCATGATATATCATGTACAGTGTAACATTATTAAAGCACAATTAAATGAAATAAGAATAATTTTATGTACGATCTATTAATATAAGTTTTGTCTCGTTCTGGAATAATCTCGTTCTGGAATAAATTAAGAAACCACTCAACATGTAGTTCTACTTTTAACTGTTTAATGACTCTTATACCCACGGTCTAATAATGAAACATGGTGTCAAAAGTGAGTAAAATTCTTGATTGACTGACCATTACGCGAAAGCGAACAGTAAGACAATCTGAGAAAATTTCCATTGTGCATCAATGTATTAGAAATATTCCCCACCATCCACCCTCCAAAGACAGCTTTTATATACAATTTGTCCTTGTGATTGAACAGACTGTTGAATGTTTATTTGGAAATTTGCATAATGTAAGTTTTGTTTCAAAGTTCGATAACTCAAATTATGTCCCTTTGAACAACGTAGACAAAACGATCATTGATTTCTGCTTTATATTATGTAAATGTTTAAGCAATGCTAACGAGTAACAGGCTTGTGTACTATATATAAGACGTTAGAGAGATATCCACAAATGACCATGTGTTAGTCAGAGTAAATAACGGTGACAGGTAATGTCGCGTGTAAAGGACTTCGTGTGAGCTTATCTCACTAAACAAGTACTGCTAAGCAGTATTGAAAAGCGTCTTTGATTGTTCCACAATGTCATCGGAGCTTTGTTTGAGTCTCAAAATATTCACTCGTCAGTCAAACAGGAAAGTTTATATTTTTTTTCACTGTTTTGCCTAATAATAAAAATTGACCAAGTATGTTTTAATTAGACAGTACATCAAGCATTACAATGCAATGTAATGTAGGACAGTTATATTTTTATTTAAAAGCAAAATTAATTAGCTTGCAATTAAAGAACTTCACTCGACACTTCAATTTTCCTCGGGATGTTTCGCATATATCCATATTAGTCTTTCAATAAAAAAAAAAAATCAGCAAAAGTAACTGTTCTTTGATAACTTAGCTCTAAGTACTGTTATCAGAATATATTCTGTTTATCCTTCCTGGTGCTTATCTGCATCACTCTCAAAATTAACACTCACCAGTCAAACACGAGATTTCTGTTTTTCAATCTTTCATATACCCAAACTAGGCATTGCATGAAATAATAAACAGCAATAAAAAAGTTTGTTGAAAAATCCTTCAACATTATTACTGCATTGTTAATTTAGATTCGTATGAAAGAGAACAATTATATAAGAAAATGTGAATGAAAATATTCCATCCAGTCTGGTTTTTTAAAAACTTTTTTTAAAAATAAAAATATATTAGAAAATATGTTAATTTACACCTTATTTTCAATACCATAATCTAAAACAAAAATGAACTTCATTTTATTAATTGACATTGCATTGTAGTGCAGTGCAATAAAATGCAGTTCAATTCTTATTATGGTAAACAGTATAAATTCTCTTGCAAACAAAAAAAAAATCCACTCATCAGTCAAAAAGGAGTGTTCATTTCTTTTGGATCTTTTGCGCATACTCAAACTAGTCATTCGATAAAAAAAAAAAAATCCAGTAACACGTAACTTTGCGAAAGTCCTTCAACTTAGTTACTGATTGTTAATTTTGATTCATATCAAAGAAAACAAATATTTAAGAATATGAGAATAAAAGAAATGCTCTCTAGTCTTTTTTTGAAACCCTTTTTCAAAGCATAAAATGTTAAAAAAAAAAAAAGTGTGTGTATTCAATCAGTTTTTAAATTCAATTAAGAAAAAAAATTGACCAGGTTAATTTTGATTGGACAATTTGGCAGGCATCACAATGTATCGCATTGTATTGCAGCAGAGTTCAGTGTGGTGCAATTCTACTTGTATTTAAACAAGCACAATTATTTTACTTGTCAATTCTGTATTAGAAATATTCCCCACCATCCACCCTCCAAAGACAGCTTTTATATACAATTTGTCCTTGTGATTGAATGTTTATTTGGAAATTTGCATAATGTAAGTTTTGTTTCAAAGTTCGATAACTCAAATTATGTCCCTTTGAACAACGTAGACAAAACAATCATTGATTTCTGCTTTATATTATGTAAATGTTCAATGCTAACGAGTAACAGGCTTGTATACTATACACTAGACAAAATTGCTAACGCATCACCAAAAAAATTAATATTTTTCTTTTCAAAACTTGTTTATGATGTTTTTGATATACAATTACGTTACTTTAATAAAAAAAAAAAACGAGGCATTCAAATGTCTTAACTGATCAATAGCAACAATGTTTACTGAAGTGTAACCATTTCATAGAAAAAATTAAAATCATGTCCATACTTTTTTGGTGGAATAAATTTCTACTTTTTTCTTTTTGGTTGTGTTCTTTATGTTTGTACTAATTAAAAACTAAGAAAAAAGTTACACCCTATGCGGCGTTTCACTCTAGAAGAGCGTGCTAAGGCAGTCAGTATGGTGTCTGCAGAGGGTTCCTTTGGAGAAATTTGTGAAAAATTAAAACAATTGAAAGATTATGCATTTCTCTGATGAAAAATTGTTGAAAATGAATTTACAATCATAAAAATGTTTACAATCGATACCAACGGCATTAAGTAAGCAGCACACAATAACTTTAAGATTGTTCCACAAATTTTTGGCAACCGGAAGTTGGGTGGATTTGGTAAGGACACCAAGACACTGAATGACTACTAAGTGATATGGTAGTCAGTCAGGGTATATAATTTGATTTTTAAGTGGGAGACTGCTCCCGTCGCAACCTCACGGTTTTTTCTAATCGAAAAAAAATAACAAATAGATTTTTTTTTTAAATTTCATTTTCATTGTCAATCCAATATTTTAATAGAGATTTTGAAAAAAAAATTCCATAAATATACATTTTTCGATCATTTCAGATCTATGCCAAAAATATATAAATTAAATATTTTTCCTTTGTACTGAATGACAGGAAAATACAAAATTACCCAAAAATCTGAGTCAAAATGAAAAATGGAGGCATTGATATACACATGTATGGAAACACTTAGGAGTGCTTTTTGCTATGAAGTTTAAATTTACATTCTCATGATAAAAGTTCCAATAAAGTTGTATCATATGAAGCTAAATTTAGCAAATTTACTCCCAAATGGACGGATTTAGTGAATATTTAACAAAGAAAAACTATACAAAAATATTGAAACTTACAATACTAAACAAAAAAATTCACAAGGGAAAAAAAATATCTTCTTACACATTACAAATTGTAACCTCATAGTATAATGTATAAAATCTGATATTCTGGCTACAGCACTTTAAACCCAAATCAAAATATCACAAAAACTAACCATATTAAAACAATAAAGTAAACCTGACGAATCAGATTATAAAGCTACAGTGTATTTAGCTCATACATTTTTTTTTGAAAACAACTTTATCAGTGCGTAGAGAATTTCATAGAATGGATGAAATCTGCAGATAGAACCTAAAAATGACACCCATTTGCTTGTGTCCATCTTTAAAATGTCAAAGTCTCATTAATCTCTTGGTCAGAAAATAAATCTCCTTGGAATTATATTTTGCATCATAATCTGATTTTGGATATACTGAATGAATCTGCATGGAACAGTCTCTTGCTTTATTAAAACATACGTCAAAAAAAAGAAAAAAGTCTTATTGGCACATATACATGAGCATTATACATGAAGTCTCATAATGCTAAATAAATGCTTTCAATCCTAATATCAAATTTTACCATTGACTTTAAAATCTAAAATCTATCTAAAGCTGCTAAAACTATCACTTTCATTATCCTCGTCATCGCCTTCATTGCCATCATTGTTGCTTTCATCAGCATTTTTATGAGATACTTTAACATTTCTTTGATTCTGTATTTTACTGTGAATCTTATGACTACTTATCTCAGTATCTGAGTCACTAGTAATACGCCGATGCTTATCTCCATGACGATGACCTCTGTGACCCTTGGTATAAGATTCTAAGCTTTCCAAAGATACCTCAATACCTTCATCAACACTTTCTACTTTATGTTTCCTTGCTCTCTGAAAATTCAAAATACAATTTATTTAATGATTTCTTCTTGTCCATAGACATAAATTGATAACATGTTTCTAATAGATTTTCTTTGTTAAAAATAAAATGTCTTTGAAAGAATTTTCAAACCAGTAATTATTGATAAAATGGAAACACAAGTTACTTTACAGTTTACATTCAACTTTACTTCTAATGTTTTCTTTAAAATATCATGTTTAATTCATAAAGTAAGGCTGCATAATCAAATAAGTGAAATAACCTGAAAAATAATATATTGTATGCACACTAATTTTTGTCACACAGTTTATGAACTATAAATAACAATGGCAGCCTATCCCCAAATCAAACAATCCCTAGGATAGCGGTAGTTGGTAAAAAATTCTTAATCTCACTCAAAGGCAATATTTCACACCAGTAAAAATTTGTATTTTGATGTCTTGTAGATCTAAAATTTCAAGATCTCTCATTTTCCTACTCACATCAAGAATTTTACTGGTATTTGAGGGAACGCATAAAATTGCCATTACTACCTTAGTTCCATAAAATGAAATACATGCAAGAATACAGAAAATAAATCAAGCAAGTTTTACAAAAAGGAAGCAAATCTCATTAATATTTATTCAGAAAACAAAAAATCTGAGAAGTTACGATCATTCAGATAATTTTTGACATACTCTACAAAGTGCTCGCAAAAAGTCAACACAGCTGCACAATTTTGGACAAGCCTGTAATACACAAATAGACTATGGAGTCAGAGAACAGTACTGCTGAAGACAGCCAATCAAAAATTACATTTCTCCGGCAAAGTGACAACAAATTGCTCTAGTAAAAGAATGGGAGATATTTTGCAGATGCTCAACAACACATATGAAACAATGTAGCAATGATGGAATGGAACTTCATATTGAATTAAGATTTGTTTTTCATTGAAGACTTGTATTCAACAATTATGAAAAGAAGGAGAGCAGTTTATGCTGCAACATACCTTTCTGTCACATAGAGTTTCCCAAAATTTCTTACAACTGTAATGGACACAGCCGTCACCATGAATGTAGTCCTACAAATAATTTGCTTTAAAATTTCTTTAAAATCTGTGCTTTCATTTGGCAGGTAAATTTTCTTCTTTTTTGTTTTACAAAATCAATTATATAGGACAATTTCATTTTATCATTTCAACATACCTCATAGCAGGAAAAGTTCATAAGAAAGTCCTCAGAATTGAAAAAGCCAAAAACTCTCTGTATGAGGAAATGCAATTTTAAATTCTACTTTAATTTCAAACATTTATAATGGGAACTTTAAGTTCATAAAATATTTAAATACTTAGACTTGACTTTAAGCATATTTTATCTGAGGAAATCAGATTTGGTAAATTAAGACTGACCCAGATTTTGTAATATGTTACATTGTAATATCTTTTGTACCTCATGACAGGAGTACACACCGTCCTCTGATCCACACCGAATCTCACAAAACTTGCAATAGTACAGCTACCAAAAGGATGAGGAGAATATATAAGTTGTAAACTTAATTTGAAATTTAAAAAAAAATCTTAATCTCAAAACATGGGAGATAAAGTATATAAGATACATCTTTGTCAAATATCTCAAATGTCGATCTTCTAATCTTTTGAAAAAAGCATAACTTAATGATTGTGCTTTCTTACAGTATTGGTTATGAGCAGGTTTCTCCCAACACTCTATCAAATATGTGATGAAAGTTTGATTTCCACAGTGAGATGAGAGAAATGCTTATTCACTGCTCAACAACCTTCTTTAATCCCAACAGAAATAGCTGAGAAAAACAAATAGTTCTTGTCTTCTTCAAAATAAAATACAGGAAACAATTGCTAAAATTACCATGACAATTGGATGGCTGACTTTTCACAAAGAATTTAAAAGTAGTAGACAAAGAATTCTCCCACACATTATTGAAAAACCACCACTCTATATATTCATACAGAAGAATCAACAGCTAGATATATGATAATACATGTACCCACTGTCCAGTACAAGAAGGAACCTTATTTGTACATGTATATTGAGCCATGGATTGAGTAAAAGTCCTAGGTATCAATCATAAATTGAATCTAATTTTCTAAAGTTAAACTAGATCCAAACATTTCAGGAGACAACACTTCAAAGTCATGCTGAATGCCCACATTTTTCCTATAAAGTATAACTCAGTGGACAGGTGGACAGGAGAAAAGAAAGTATGAAAACTAAGACTTAATCATGCAGGATTGCAAATTCCCACAACCATGCTTCTCAAGGAAAAGGAATAGTGAATACAAATTTTGATGAAAACTTTCTCCCATAGCTACAGGTAAGAGCAAAGAATGCATGCACATTGCTTGAAAGGTTCTAAGGAAAAAGGGAGGAAAGTAATTTTAATCCCTCTCAATGCTTACAAGGTACCCAAGATTAATGGAATAAAATAACACTCTAGGTAAGAAATTATCAAACATTTGTTGCTATGAAGACAGATCTATATATGTACCTGACATATTCATGCAGGATACATGGACATTCCTCATGCAAAGTCCAAACCAGAATAAGATTGCATTTACCAATATTTGGTTTCAGTTTTTCTGTATCACTGGATTTGATTGGATTGTTTCTCTGAGTCACCTTCTTTGGGGTTTTTTGATTGGATTGAATGGTGCTTGATTCAACAGAAGATGACTGAATTGGTGGTAACTGAACACCAGGTCTAGGGTTTTCTCCCAATACAAGCTTTTTTGGCATTTTCGTTGACTCATTAATTTGGTTTACTTTTTTCTTTCTTAGTTTCTTCTTGGGTCTGGTTTCTTTTTCTGGATTTTCTTCAAGATGCTGTGTTTTGTCATCTGTTACAGTAAGGGGCTTTTTCTGGTTGATTTTTCTCCCTTTTGCCTCAACATTACTGAACTTTTCTCCACTTTCTAAATCTTTTGGTTCCAGTGAAACCTTGATTTTTTCTCTCTTGTTTTGCAATTGCTTTGATTCAGAATTCTTGATCCCCCGACTTTGTAAACTCCCTCCACATTCCATAAAAGAATCATCAAATGCCCTGTTAACTTGTACCTGAGTTCTCACAACATGAGATGAAGATGGAATAAAAAGTTTTTCTTGACCTACATTGGGGGCTGGGGTAAGTGATGCATTTCTGTGGGTATTAAGCTGAGGAGTATTAGGTAGTGGTTTGGTAAGCTGTTGGGTAAAGGAACCCATACTTGGTTGACGTATCTTTATTTCAATACAACAACAGCTGACAGCCTCACACTGTGGACAGGAGAAATCACAGTGGCATGAATTGCATGAACCTATGGAACTCTGGAAAAAATTACAGTGGATAGGTATTACATGTAGAACTAGGGTATTTCCTAATTTCTAACTGCACTTCTGAAAGTTCACTATTGGATAATACATGGTTTAATATCATAGTCTGCTGCAAAATTCTCTGGAACTGAATATCATTCATCTGTTACATTTTATTAATGTGTATCTGAAAATTAACTGTGATAAACATTTTTGTATGTCTTTTTCACACTGATTTACAGAAACAATATATTGCATGGAAAGATCTACAGCAGTTCTACTGTTAAGAGTATTCTTTTTGATTTTTTAAGACATCTGATAAATATTTAACAGACTTTGTTTTTTTTTTAAAAAAACAACAAGCAAATTTAAAAAATTGTGATCCCCGCTTTTAATATCTTATCTGTTGGGATGCAATTATCAATGCCGAATGGCATTTTGTAATTATCTTGTTTGTCTGTTCACCACATAAAATAGATATAATTTTGTATTTAATAAAAGTTATGGCAAAGATTAAAGTTTCTCAAAACTGCATCAAACTTCAAAGTCATGAGGTCAATTATCATAATATAATTCAAAAGCTCTTGTCACAATTAAGTAATGCACATTTGGAAAAAATATGAAAGCCCTGTCTCTTTTGGGGCAAAAGTCATGGCCAAAGTTAAATTTTTTTATAATTCAAACTTCTAGGTCAAGGTCATGAAGTGAAAATTGATATCTCTTTCTGAAAGGTGTTGTCATAGATAATATGTAAAATATGAAAGCCCGGTCTTCTCTCAATCAAAAGTTATTATGTCAAATTTTTTTGAAAAAGACTTTAGGTTTAACTTTATGGATACAGTCAGGAGGTCAAAAACCAGAGTAAATTCAGAAAGGTATTGAAACAGGTAATGCACATGTCAAACATAAAAGATAATCCTCTCTCATTCCAAAGTTATCACCAATGTTAATTTTTTTTTTTTGAAAATTAGGTAAACTTCAAGGTCATGGGGTAAAAAATCATACCATGTGCGAAAACGTCTTGTCACAGATTATGCACACGTCAAATATGAAAGCCCTATCTTCTCTCATTCAAAAGTTATTACCAATGTTAAAATATTTAAAAAGTAGGTCAAGCTTTCAAGGTCATGGGGTCATAAATGGTAGCAGGTTCAGAAACGTCTTGCCACAAGTAATGTACATGTCTAATATGAAAACCCTATCTTCTCTCATTCAAAAGTTATAATCAACATTGAAATTTTTAAAAATTACATCAAATTTGAAGGTCAACGTCATGGGTCAAAAACTGTAGTATATTTTGAAAAGTTTTGTCACAGTTAATGTACATGTGAAATACGAAAACTCTATCTCTTCTTGTTTAAAAGTTATGACAAATTTTAAAATAATGTTAATATTTCTGAATAGTTGGTCAAACTTTACGGTCAAGGGTCAAAAATCATAGTATATTTTTGGAAAGGTCTTGTCACAACTTATATACATGTGAAATATGAATACCCTACCTTTTCTCATTCAAAAGTTATAACCAAGGGACTGTCAGTTGATTGAGATTTAATGTCCCTTTGTTTTCATGAAAGCAGGGGGACAAAAACAGAGAAATGAAAAGGAATGTATGTAGATATCATTTTGACTGGTACAGAGTTTTGCTATTTTCATATCATTAACCTTCTTGGGACCTAGCTAGCCATGCTATTAAAATAAGATTAGTATCTCCACAACAAATAATTATGATTACAACATTCATGCAGCTACTTGTCTAATCTAGCAAAGTGAGCTAAAAGACATTATATAGTGCATAATTTGGCAAGAAAGTACAGCATAGAGTTATATTTGGTTGATTTATCCTCTTTTCATGTTTTTACATCAAACTGAATATGGAAAGAAAATAATTCCCATTCCACTTCATTTTTTGCTTTTAACCCTTACATTTTCCCCAAGATATTAGATATATAAAATTAAATTTAAGGTTTGTTCTGCAAATATCTTGCCCCCCATTTTATGTCTTCTTTTTTTTAAGCTCTCATCCTTATAAAAGAAAATGAAAACTTTGCTAAGAATGAAAATTATTTTGTCATTTTAAAGATATACCAACTTGTATGTTTACATGATTATGAATGAATTTTCATATGTTATAAATTTTGCATGGAAAAATATTTTTAAAAATTCAGATTCCTGGACTTTTATTTTAATTACTGACCCTTTAAACAAGTTATGTGAAGAAGTTGACTAGTTTAGAGGATACATATCAAGTGTTTAGGTGAGTAGGAGTGAAAAAAAATCATAAAAGCAGATACAAGTGAAAGGTTAGTTCTACACACCATACTTACTTTTACACATAAACAACTAGGAGGTCAAAGGTCACGTTGGATTGTTTTGTGATTGGAGGGTACCACACTGATTGCACCACTGGTACAGCAAAAAACAAATTGTTTCATTTTTGTTTAGTTTTTTTCCCCCCACAAATGAGCAACAGACAACCAGTTTGCATAAAAACAACAAATATCTTAAGACTGCATGTGCATCATTTTCAAAAGTTCAGCTAAGTATATCCTAAACATGCTTAAACCTAATAACTGAGCTCACTGCAATGAATTGGTTAGTTTCACTTTTTTAATAAGTTCAGAATTCATCAGCATGCACCTTGATATGTAATTTTTTTTGGCATACAATATGAACCCCTTTATTCCATTTTCTTATCTCTTCAAACTCTCATGCAAAGTATATAACTACACTCTCTTGTTCGTTAAAATTATAATAATTAGAATCATCATTTATCATTGCTCATGTATTTACAGTCAAAATATTTACTTGATACTTACATTTGTAAAGCAATTATTTTCTCCTAAACAGCACTGACAGAGCAAAATATCCAGGCAAGTAAGCTTTGGGAAAAAAAAGGATTCAAGTAATCTCATACAACACGAAAATGTATTGAATAATTTAAATTGTCATGTTAAAGCAGTAAACTATTTCTCTTAAAAATTACTCTCCAATTGCATTCGCTTACCTTTTTATTTGGACAACAATTATTAAGACAGCTATTCACAGAAGGAGCACTACATCCACACGACTCTGAACAGCTGATACAACAATCAGAACACTGCGGGGCACCCTCTTTTCCACACATTCCACACTCCACATCTTGGCACTTTCCTTGTCTCTTTAAATGAATAATAATAATAAAAAAAAAAACATTGCCATGTCAGTATTATTACTTCTGTGAGAAAATAAGCAATCATTGTTCTTCCACTTATCAAATTTAATACTCACCACACACATGTATCGGATGAACACAATGATAAAGATTAAGGCTGTGTACCCAAAAACTGCAAGGCAGATAACTCCTGCCAATGGCAGCTCAGAAGAGGAGGAGTTGCCCATACTTTAGACTACCTATAAATATATGAATGAAAGTGAAATGATACTGTCAATATGATAGATACAACAACAGTAGCTCTTTTTAATGCTAAATGAGTAAAAAGGTGAGGTTATAGCAATGCATACTGTCTTAAATAATTGAGGAATAGCAAAACATAGCTATAGAGCTAGCTGGTGTAATGCTTTGTCTTTCAAAAACAGACAAAACCTGATTGTATTCAATGAAAGAAAAGCTTTATTATGTCTAATTTTAGTACAATGGTGCATAAGCTCAAACAAATAAGTTTATAGTAACAACCTTTTTATACCTAAAGATTGCCTATCTAGACTACACACAGGAAAATTACCCAAAATCACGGAAGCTCAAAACTAGGGACCTATATACTATAGTATATAGGTCCCTGTTAAAACAAGCATACAAAAAATAAAGCGGGAATAATATCATCACATATTGCATGTATCAACACATAAAACGTCATTGAGGAGACTTTCTTTCTTTCGAATAAGTTTTAAGTGCAAGCAAAGAGCAAGTATGACAAAATGAAACTTTTTAATTCATGTCTGGTATTAGAGATTTACATACAACATTAGTATGTCGTATATTATAGCTCTAATGGTATCTCCATGTATTTTTCTGCACTGCTAAATGCCATCATATGAATGACCAATATATATAACTCCATTGAATTGAGTGAAAATAATAATTACATTCTCATATAGCATGATGCGCTATAAAATTTCTGAAATCATGACAGTTCTCGCCAACAATCATCAAAAAATGTCAAACGACAGCAAGACAGATCCTGTACACTCCAATCACGTGATATCAACACTACCAACATTTGGATTGTTGATGTCGTAAATGCAAATCCAAGTTAAGGTAGCGTTTTAATCATGACATGTTCAAAATTACAACAATGAGTAAAGTCGCACTAGGTAGTTCATGTGTGATAAAATAAATATCTCATTATTTAGACTTGTGAATTATTTCGATCACTTAATTTTTCTAAATTTCGCATTTTAATTGGAATTTCAAGCTTTTGTGTAACACAGATGATCACTAGACGGCGCTGTTAAAGCTTCCTTAGCATTCCTTCATCCTCAGGAGTGAGATCAACATGTTTAAAGTGAAAATTCTCGTTGTAGGACCTTGTATGGTAATTATGTATAGCCATATCAAAGAAAAATTACATCGCTCTATTTTTTCTTTTATCAACATGACTGGCAAGATTTTTTTTTTACTCTTAATAGATTTAGATATTTTTGTACTATATATGAAACATAACACTTAACAACAATTAAGTTGTAATTAGAGTCGGAATTTACAAGAAACATTTTATGATATTTTATATACATATACAATGTGATATGACATGTATAATTATACAAAGATTGCTGAAATCATGTACATCACCAGGTCCAGCACAATCTCTTGATTAAGCTACCGGTTTTCGATAGTGTAAAACTTTAGTCACAAATTTAATCTGTGCATATATGTTTTTCTCACCTTAACTATTTATGTGTCATTAGTCAACAATACATAAATATATCTGACCTTAATTTGTTTTTGAAATCATAAGAATTCCAGTACTGTTACAACTTTCTTTGGATCCGCCATAATCCGAGTTGTTTTGAATGACGTCACCTATTTTCGATAGCAAGTATGGCGCACAGTAATTGGCATAAAAACATAAAATTAAATTAATATGTTGTGGTTTTTTTGTTTTGTTTTGTTCGTTTGTTTGTTTGTTTATTTATTTTTTTAACGATCTTAACAAAAATAAATAATAATTAACCAAAACATTTAATAGAATTTCTTCAATTTTTTTTTTTTTTTTGAAATTTTATGAAATTGAAAATTCAAGTCAGGAATCATTGACTGAAATAAAAATGTCAAACACAATGAGGGCATTTGATTTGTGTGTCTCTTCTGATTACTTTTTCCTTCACACAGTAGGACAGGTGCACCCAGTGTCCACATTGGCATTGTCCCCACCTAACAAACTCAATGTAAGGCTTAAACTTCAATTGTTCAGGCTCCAGTCTATCACAGACGCAACACTTTTCCTCATCAGCTAATGACTCCTCATCTGACAAATCAACTGATGGACGTGAAGTATTTGAAACCTTGGACGGACCTGCTGTATCTTTAGAAGGACCTGCAATTTGGTTTTCCACTAGCTTTGCATTCCCTTTTCCTTTTCCCTTCCCTTTTCCTTTTGTTGAGTGTTCCGACTTTTCATTGTATGCCTGAATTTTATCAAATACATTCTTTTCTGTTATGGCTTTCCCTGCAATTATGGAATTGAGATTTCTTCTTGGTTTTTTTTGCCTTCTCTACAGCTAAGAGGACCTCTCCACCACGCTTGTTGAAAAAGCTTTCAGCAGTAGAATTAACTTTTTCATCAGAGATAACAGTAGCTGTTGTTGAAGTTTTGGTGATGTCTACCTTGCCTTTGTATACAAGAGATGGTAAAGTCCTGCTTTCACTAATTGTTGATGAATTCAGAGGATAAATACCAGTTTTCCTGAAGGCTGATCTTAAATTCTGAGGACTAAGGGCAGTGTCGTAAACTTTGCATACAAGCCTGCACACGTCATACCTTGTCACTGAACGACCGACACTCTGTCGCATAAATTTATGAGCTTCTTGCTGATAAAGAGTCTCGAATGGACCAAAACAGCCAACGTCCATCGGCTGTAAAAGACGACTCGTGTGAGGAGGCAAGACAAAAAGAATGATGTTGTTTTCACGGGCCCACTGGATTAATGAAAGAGATGTATGGCTTCTGTGACCATCATACAAAAGCAAAATCGGCTGACCGGGGTTCCCAGAGGCATATCTGGTAAAATGATTCTTGACATAGTTATTGAAAATTTCAGTATTTGAATAGCCTGTGTCACTCATGGTCCCATCACAGCCAGTGGTGGCACCATCTAATAATTCAGGTAACAAACGTTTACCTGGAAACACCAGAAATGGAGGAATACTGCACCCCACAGCGTTTCCACATCCAATAACAGTAATTGTTTGGGACCTCTCAGATGTTACAACTTGTGCTGCCATCCCTTTTGCTGCAACAATGTTTGGAGGCTTTGACCCACCTGTGTTTATTCCCTTTTCATCAACATTAAATATAAGTTGAGGCTTATCCCCCAGTCCATACCTGTCAATGATGATTTTTAGCTCTTCAAAGTACTTGCTAATACATTCCGGAGATGCGGCTTTTGCTCGTAGTTCTGATAACCCTGATGGTTTTACTGCATGAAGCTCAGGCCACCTCCTCATGAAGTTATAATACCACTTCATTGTTAAGTCCTTCCCCTTTTCCCTAATACAGAGATCTACAGCATAGTCAGAGGCAAGGTTCAGCACCTCTGCACGGGTATATCCATGTCCTATCTCAGACATTGTCTTCACATGCTCCACTATGTAAGATTCCTGTTCCTGAGTAAACAGTGGTGGAGGTCCTGATGATGCTACATCAATACTTATCCGTCCATCCACCCTGTCTCTTAAAGTTGTCAGGGGAACTTGAAACCGTTTGGCAGCACCATGAACACTCATCCCCCCTTTTACTGCTTGGAAAGCATTATCCAAAGCCTCTGGACTATAGTTCTTGTAATTTCCCCTTTGAATGGAAAATATCTACAAGGAAACAAACAATAAAGCAACAGAAACAAAATCTTGAAACATAGAAAAATCTCGAAATTTAAAATAAAATACATGTAACGGGCTTCCATACTTTTTTTTTAAAGCGGAAGTTTGCTCAAAGTGAGGCTTATCTATTTTTAGACCATAACGCAGAGCTTTTAAACAGACGACAACTTAGGGTGATCAGATGTTGTTTTCAGGCTTAGATGATAAGGTATTTAGGGTGGATTTTTTTGCATTATGTAAAAAGGGCGTGATTTGAATAGATAAAGAGAGAAATAATATCTTACCTCTCTAAATGGCATAATTTTCGATCTTTTTGGGTTTTTTAAACACTCTACGTCTGATGCTAATTTTAGGAGAAGCGTTCCGAAAAATACGTCAGGATTTCCGAATGATTGTTATAAAAAGTAGCCTATCCAAATTAGGATACTATCGAAAATAGGTAACGGCACGATAGCTTGATTTAGCTATATAGCTTTATTAAGCTATTCAGAATAGCTTGATTTAGCTATTTTATCACACTTTTTTCTCAAATGTGTTATTTTCCAAGTATGCACAAAAAGTCGCACCTTGGTGCAGTGATGATATTCAACCTTGAACTCTTATGAAAATAATGCATGTAAAAACCACTCATCAAATTGCGTCTCCTTAAGAGACTTTGTACTCAAAGTTCTGAAAGTTTTGGGGCTATATAAAGCAATTGATACAGTTACTTCTTCAATGAAATTATAAAGGAGGCCAATTATGGTCAACAAGATAATTGACTGGTAATAATTCAGTACAATATGAGAAGCAGTCATACTTATCCACGCCTCAACTCACACAAGGTAGTGTACAGTTACCCGAACAATGGAAATTCATCTTTTGCTTAAGGTAGTCTGATCCTCAGGTTCTTAAAATCAGCTTTTAAGTAATTGAAAATGCGCACAAAAATGTCTCTGATTTCACATAGTAACATGAATTTACCCATGGAATTTCTTCAAAGTTTATCATTATAGTTAATCATTTTATATAGGGAAAATTATCAAATCTCAAGTATTTTTTGAGGAAATGCGAATAAAAACACCAGCTATGCATTTTCTAATTGAAAATTGATCAACAAATATAATTAAGGATAGAAAAATATAGGTATCCAGGCATTTGAAAAAAATTGCATCTTTTTTATGCTTGTACAGTATTTTAGTTCTTTTTACTTCAATTGTCATATATAATACATAGTGTAAAAAAGCTTGTGCTATCATTGCTAGACATCACATATCACATCTTATTTCATATCATGCTAGTAAGCAGTGGTATCTAATGCTAGACTAAAGGAAATTCAATTTCTCTAAAAATTTTTCTCTTTTATGGGGTTCAAATGTAAACTTTTTACAAGACCGTTCATGACTTCAAAGAACCTTGAATCATATTAAGATGCATAAAATGAAAATTGTTGCATGAAAAGGTCTCAATTTCAAGCTTCATTTTGAGACTTTTTAAATGAAATGATAAATTTAAGAGTTATCCTTCCTGGCTGAGGATCGGATATCCTTAAAAGTATTCAAATGCTGCAATGTTAGAACTATCTTTGATTTGGGTTGTTGATTTGATAACCCATATTACATATATGAATAGTCAAATACTTGCGACTTTTTGTCTATTTTGTACAAATAACATTTTTGCGAAAACCTGCATATAAATAGCTTTATCAAGCTATTTTGAATAGCTTAATAAAGCTATATAGCTATTTCAAGCTATATAGCTTAATCAAGAGATTGTGCCGGACCTGATCACAGTACAGTCATGTGTATATTATGACTACAATTCATGCAACGTTACAGTTACAACCACTTCAATTCATTTAGCCAGACTCCAATCACCGTTTCTACTTATTAATATAAAGGAATGAGGTAGTCAGGGCAAAATATTGGTCATAGCTTTCAACCATGTACCATTTACTCCTCTATTTTATCTGGTAATAATTTAATTCTGGTTGTAACACACTTTTTGATTGGCTGAAAAATTAGTTTATACTGCATAACCTGGGTTGCCTATGTCACAATAACTTGCATCAAAAATATATCAATCCACTTGACGTTACATTTAAATTTTGTACAATTTAATGTCAAATTTGAGGTGAAATTGTCTTTTTTTCCTACACTTAATGATAGAAAAATAAATTATAAGGAATGAATTTAATTGCTACCTAAGTTATATGGTATAACCTGGGTTGGAACAGTTTACACATTTTTATAAACAGCGAAGTGGTTTGTAAACCCAGATTATATTGTATATCTTGGGTAGATATTAAATTCATTCCTTAAATATTTGTGTGGAATGAGACTCAGGGTATGGCAGTTAGTGTATCAACATACATCCCTATCAAAATTAAAATTTTAAGTCATCACACATTTCTATCAAGACTCAACATGGTCAATGCACATCTCTGTCAACAATCAACACACATCTAATAAAAAAAATTATTGCCTTAGTAGGCATATACCTTTGACAGTTTCTGCTTCATGTAATAGATACAAACGCATTAAAACAATTTTTTGACATATATTTTGTAGGCAGGAAAGACTGCATTGTCCAATTTCCTAGCAGATGCTACAGAAGGAAGCAGTGGGGAGTACCATCCTACACAAGGAGTAAGGTAAATTAAAACTCATTAACATTATCTTTATTACCAGTGGAGTATGAAGCTTTCAAAGACTTTTAAGTGTGTACATTTTTCTTCTTCTTCCATTCTACATCTTTAATATATGATATTTTTTAAAATATTTGATCCTGTTGGAACAAACCTAAATGTTAATATTATTATGACCTATCAAAATTTTTTTGTTTTAAAAAAAAAACTACATGTATTTTGAATTGGGAAGGATATTATATCAATAATCAGTTAATTTATAACAACAATTAAACATTTAACAAAATTTGTAATAAGAACATTAAATGGTACTAATGTTGATTTTGATACATCAGTCTATGCGAAAGACATCGGACTGTCGGACCTGACTGCTGTGCAGTGCCTCTGGTCCGATGCATCATTTTTTACACCGGACCAGAATGTCCGATGTCTCAGCGTCCAGTTTTGAGCTTTACTATTTTGACATGGAGTCATTCAAATGTTTGTTAAAAGTAAAAAAAAATAGCACAAATCCAAATACGTAAATGAATTGATTAAAACTGCATGGACCATCTACAGTAATAAGATTTCCTATATTGACCAAACTTGCATGGATGGTACATCTAAGGATGCACACTACTGGACTTGCTTCGGATGCTGGATTTGATCTTTATTTTCCGGATGAGTGACCAGGTTAAGGTTTTTGGAGCAAATCTCATTTCCAAGTAACTATAAGCCCTATATTGACCAAGCTTGCATGGATGATACATCTAAGGATGCACACTACTGGACTTGCTTCGGATGCTGAATCTGACCTATATTTTCCGGATGAGTAACCAGGTTAAAGTTTTTGGAGCAGATGTCATTTCCAAGTATCTATAAACCCTATATTGACCAAACTTGCATGGATGATACATCTAAGGATGCACACTGCTGGACTTGCTTTGGATGCTGGATCTGACCTAAATTTTTTTGATGAGTGACCAGGTTAAAGTTTTTGGAGCAGATCTCATTTCCAAGTAACTATAAGGCCTATCTGAACCGAACTTGCATGGATGATGCATCAAGGGATGAACAATCTCAAACTTGCTTCAGATGCTGGATTTGACTTAAATTTTCTGGATGAGTGACTAGTTTTAAGTTTTCAGATAAGTCTATTCCCAAGTAACTGCAAGCCCTATCAGACCAAAATTGCATAAATGTTGCATCTAGGGATGCACACTCCTAGATTTAAAGACAACATTCATTGAGGTGAGCTCTGTTATCTCTGATTACCTTTGTTTTTTTAAATGCCACCAGTTTTTCCTTAAAGTGGGGATTTTAATTGGGTCCATTTGTCCATGCACTTATCAATCCTTCATTCTGTTCATCTAAAAACGCTTCAGTTTCAGGATGATATCTCTTTACTGAAGCTTTAATGAAGACCCCTATTGATTTTGAGGTCAAAATGTGAAATGCCAAGGAAATCCATATTGCATAATTGGTTTCTAGATGATAACTTTAGTTCCCTTTGACCTTTTGCAATGAAACTGAGGTGATGACTCTATCTTACTTAAGAAAGACTCCAATTGATTTTGAAGTCAAAAGATAAAAGTCAAGGTCACAAATTCATAAGTTGGGGACATGAACTCCCTGAATTAGTTGTTTACTAGAAGTATAATAATTATTCAGTGATATTAGTACAATTTAAAAGTTAAGGTTTTATGAATTTTAGTGACTGGTATGTGGATTCACCAACAAAGTTTACATGTTATGATGAAATACCTTTATTAAATTAATTTTCTGATGATAAATCTACATGTAGTTGTTTTTGTTGATCAAAGAAATAATCAATTGCTAGCTGACTGATTACTCATAGAGTGTCATCACCTTAACTTTGACACATTCTCTGCAAAATAAGTTGAACTTTGGTGTCTCCAACACTGGTATCTCGAATACCATGGATATGTCAAAGTGAATTGGAAGTCCCAACCACTTATTCTTTAAGTATTTAACCATTCATATCTTGAATACTAAGGTATCTCAAATTTTTTTCTCGGTCCCATGGAGTTTGAGATAACAAGGTTTGGCTGTACATGTATACACTTCCTGCATTAATATTGGCTTAAAGCTTTTGTCTATAATTTATGAAAATTTGAAAAAAAAAAGTTACACCTTTACATACTGATAGAAGGCTTTAGAAGCATATGATACTAGAATAATAATTATACATTGTAGAATTCTTGAATTTGAATCACAGACCAACAGCAGACAAGGAGTGGATGTGGAAATGTGGGATGTGAGTGGGGACCCAAAGTAAGTGAGGAAAACAGATCATCTTACTTAAAGGTCAAAATTAAATAAAATTGTCTAGAGATATCCATATTTCAGTAATAAATAACAAATGATTTATATTTTACAAATTTCTACTTTAAAATAATTTATATTAATACAGTGAAACTTGTCTAATCTGGATGTTGTATAATCCAGAATCTTGCCCAATACGACGTAAACTTTAAGTCCTTTTCAGTAAATTCATTTGTTTAAAATGTTGTCTAATCCGGAATGTTGTCTAATCCGGAATGTTGTCAAATCCGGCCAATTTCTTCAGAACAAGTGGTGTCCAGATTAGATAAGTTTTACTGTACTTTTAACTGTTTTCCATTTGGATCTATTGGTGTTGTTGTTTAAGAAAATCTATGTTTGGAATCTTAAATTTTTATGGATGAAATTTTTAACATTATATGTTAAATTATCTTCTTTTTATGTAGATTTGAGTCTTGTTGGTCAGCTATTGCCAAAGATACCAATGGAGTAATATTTGTATATAACCCTGACCAGCCCAATCATGATAAAGACTTAGAAAACTGGTACATTTTCAAGCCAAATACCAATTGCAAAATGTGATCTATTTGTGCAAGACAAATATTAGAAGCCAATTGAGAATGAAAATATTTTTGAATTTCAGGTATAACTATTTTGTTGAAAACCAAAATATTAAAGAAAGTGCCTGCATAATATTTGCACATCACAAACCAGGGGCAAATGAAAGGGAGAGATCTGTACTTTGTAAGTATAGCCATCATTACCGGGGTATTTCTAGTTCAGCTTATCTGTGTAGTTGCAACGATCCAGGATTGCTGTAGTTTCAAACATTCAACTGTCAAGACAGAGTCAAATCCCACCAAAATGTTTGTTACAAAGGGAACATAAAATGCCCTTGTTGGAATTATTTTATGTATCAATGATATTTCATTGGCAGATTCCAGACTTATATATTAACATTAATATTTTGCCTTGAATCGGTTAAGAATGAATGTGCAGCTTTAATTTTAGTTTAAGTACAAAGATTGAGGCACAGCAGAAGAGACACGGTGTCTCACCTGAGACTCAAAACAGAAAAAAGAAATTAAAATTTGTTTTCAAGAAAAATTACTGCAATTTTGAATTCATGCAGTATCCAAAATTCCTCCTATAAAGGAGTTTCATGTTTGAAGAATCGAAGTCCCTAGCTTCAGGGTAGGGGACAACATGTGCCTCAACATCTACACAAATAAATGTGCAAAAAGCCTATCTTAAATCAACAAGCTAAATTTTTTCAGGGAAATAAAATTATAAATTTTATTTTAATTGTTGGGTTGGGAAGTTAAATGTCCAAATCTAAACTACTCTATGTGCCTTTCCCCTATATTTTATTTTAAGTAATATCACCTGGAGATAATGATGAAACACATTGACCTTGACCTTTGAATTCAGAAAAAAATAGAAAATTTGAAATGATAGTATTTATGTGTGTATACACTATTTCCAGTAAAAACAGTTTAAAGTTTTTATCAACATACACTGAGGTGTAGTTTTATCAATTTTGCATACTGACTTAGTATCATCATTGAAGAAAGGATAGGGTTTTCTAAAATCTCTCTTTTTTTCATGGTAGCTGACACATTTAAGAAGATTCATGTGATACAAACAAACATTGACGATGATGGAGATACACTGAGAAATGAATTCATGAACTATTTAACTCAGTTACTGGCAGCCATGACAGACAAGCGGGAGCAGGAGGAATTGAGCATCATGAATAATCGATGACAACATGAGAAGATTACAGAGACCTTTTAGACAATTGATATTTTCTGTTCATGTCCATACTATTTAATTTAGAGAATATTAAAAAAAAATAATTAAAGTTCAGGTTTTACTACTGATAATTGTTGTGATCACCTTTTTATGAAAGGCTAGGTGTGTTAAATCTGGTTGTATATACTTATAATTAAACTGTTACTGGTATATATTTGCATCAATTTTAAAAAAAAATGTATATCACTGGATAAATTATGAAAGGAAAATATGAAGAATTATTAGATGTTACTTGTATCTGGGGTATTAGGCATATTTTCTGTGGAATTATGCATACCAGTATTTCTTTATTAAGATCATTTTCACCAAATTTTGTACTACCATGTTTAAGTACATTTGTAGGTAGAATGGTGACATGATATGCAAAAGTAGATTATTAAGGAAGTGTTATTTTACTGGAAATTAAAAAAATGATACACATGATCATTCGCTTCTTTTTAAAAATAAGATTGACACTTTATACAGTATATATTTAAGGAATCTATTTTTTGTGCATATGAGCTGATAACGTATGTGGGAGCACATGATAATTAAGTGGTGAAGCCTCATATACAAGACTTATCCTGTGCTTCCAAGTGTGGGTTAAGTTAGGAATACCTGTGCACAGAAAATGAATTAAATTCTTGAAAAAAAATTTTCCTGTACACTAAGCAGACCAACTGTGCATGATTAATGAGTCTTCTACCATATAGGAAATGTCATACATGTAAATGGTTCAGGCCCCATGATGGGGCTAAGCTAAGAAGTTGAGTATTTCAATAAGGAACCCTCTATACACTCATTTTTAGCTCACCGCTAAGAAGTTGGGGGAGCTTATGTAATACCCTCAGCGTCGGCGTCCCAGGTTAAAGTTTTGGAGTAGATTTCTTTTCAAGTACTTCTATGCACTATATTAATCAGAGATGCATAGAGGATGCTTCTAGTATGTTTCATTGTACCAGTCAAGGTTTCAGATGCTGCAACTTCAGCTGAAGAATGACCAGGTTTATGTGTTTGGAGCAGCTTAAAGTTCTTGGAGCAGGTTAAAGTTTTTTGAGCAGGTCTCATTTCCAAGTAACGATAAGCCCTATATTGACTAAACTTGCATGGATGATACATCTAAAGATGCACACCACTGGACTTGCTTCGGATGCTGGATCTGACCTACATTTTTCGGATGAGTGACCAGGTTAAAGTTTTTGGAGCAGGTCTCATTTCCAAGTAACCATAAGGCTTAGCCCTATGTTGACCAAACTTGCATGGATGATACATCTAAAGTTGCACATTACTGGATTTGCTTAGGATGCTGGATCTGACTACATTTACCGGATGTGTGGCCAGATTAAAATTTTTGGAGCAGGTCTATTTTCAAGTAACTAGAAGCCTTATGTTGACCAATCTTGCATTGATGATACATCTAAGGATGTACACTACTGAACAATTCGGTTGTTGGATCTGACCTACATCTTTTGGATGAGTGACCAGGTTAAAGTTTTTGGAGCAGGTCTCATTTCCAAGTAACTTTAAGCCCTATGTTGACCAAATTTGCACGGATGATACATCTAAAGATGCACACTACCAGGCTTGCTTTGGATGCTGTACCTCACCTACATTTTCCACATGAGTGACCAGGTTAAAGTAAACTATAAGGGCTATCTGAACCAAACTTACATGGATGATGCATCATGGGATGAACACTCTCAAACTTGCTTCAGATGCTGGATATGACTTACATTTTCTGGATGAGTGACTAGTTTAAAGTTTTTAGGTTAGTCCATTCCCAAGTAACTGCAAGCCCAATCGAACCAAAATTACTTAAATGTTACATCTAGGGATGCACACTACTAGATTATTAGTTTGGGACTTTGCTTTACTTATAGACAACATTCGTTAAGGTGAGCTCTGTAATCTCTGATTACCTATGATTTTTTATTTTAAAAAAAATGATATATAGGTGTAAACAGAGTTTATCAATTTCATTTTCAAGAAAGGGTACGAACCGTATACACCCAGAAAAAAATCAAAGACAAAGTATTCACTGTTGCTTACTTAAATGGGAAAAATACATGCAAATTAAATGTTCAGTTGATTTATCTTAATAAAATTTTAAGAATGATGGAGTAAAACTGTATAGATATCAATTAATATTATTTTACATCAAAGAGCAGATCACTCTTAACTCCATAGAAATGCCATGGAATTAGAACTGTATTGTGCAGTGTATTGAGAATTCTTAAGTTGGCAAGTTAAAATGAGTTGTAAAATAATGGGAGTTTCAGACACACTGGTGCTTGTTTCATGCATTATGATAGTTTACTACTGTTGTATAATAGTAAACTAGCATTCAGTATGAAACAAGTGCCTGTGGTTTAATATCATTATTTGTAAAAACTTTATTTTTAATCACACAAAATTCTTCCAAACAACTTTTAAATCTGAAGCCATGGTTTAAAGTTAACAACCACAAAAGTGGGGTTTAGAGTCATAAAATGTGACTAAATGTTGTTAATTCTATTAAAGATCCAAGAACAGTGTTACTAGCTTTAGATTGTAACTGTGTACATTGCTGTTAGTAATTTTATAGCCACAAACTATAGATTATTGCTTTGTACTTATCTAACTGTAAAATTAAAAAAAAACAAACTTAGAAATACTATAAAAATAGGGATATGACATTTATTACAAGGGGAAGATAACAGGGAAATGCAAAAGTAGTGTTTGCTAAAATATCTTCTCAGGAACCACTGGGCAGATTATCACCAAACTTATGCATAAGGATGAGGATATGTTGTAGATTATAAATTGTTCAAGATATCACCCTGGAGCAAAGGGCATGGTCTGAAGGTCACTTCAAAGTTGACATAAAATTGTGTTTTGTTAAAACTTTGATATTTTGCCCATTATAAGGACTAGGATCATCCAATCTTGTCAGTTGATGCATCTTAGGACTTCATGTCATGTTGACTCACCATGACCTACTTTTTGAATTTTGCAGGTATTCATTTTCAATTTGATTTTGATGCATATCTTGGACACTTGAAAGCCTATGATCATCAAAACTTGACATTTTATGCATCCTGGGGCCCTGAAGTGTGTCAACCAAAAAGAAGAACCTTGTATGTTGATGCATTTTGGGGCCTTGAAACATATTTATTAAAAAGTAGGTCACAGTGATCTACTTTTTGAATTTTGCAATATTCAATTTCAAATTGTTTTAGAGGCATAATTTGGACTCTGTGAAGCCTAGGATCATCAAACCTTGTCAGCTGATGCATCCTAAGGTCTTGGAGTATATCAACAAAACGTAGGTCAGAGTGACCTATTTTTGTAAATTTATGGCTATGTTAAAACATTTCAGATACTAATTGGTTTAGAATCATCAAATTTTAATTGTCAGTTGACCTACTTTTGGAATTTCATGGCTATATCTAAATATTTCATATAGGAGGCTTAGCATCATAAAACTTTGTAGGTTGATGCATCTTGGGTTCTTGGCGTATTTTAATCAAAAAACTTTAGCACACTCGATCAAAGAAAGTGACACCCTGTTATTGGAATGATAGTAAATTTCGTTGTCATACATTTCATTTCGTTCCTACTAATTTTATTTCGTGACCACGATTTTTTTTTTTTTTTTTTAGTGGCCACGTATGGAATTCCATATGCGACAGCCAACTGCTTACTGTCAACTGCTCACTGCTTATTGAAAGCTATATTTGTATTTTTCTTCAAGAAATTGGAAAGTTTACCAAAAATTGTACTGAATGGGTGATATTAAAGATATCCGTTCCTCGGCTAGGAAGGATAACTCTTTAATTTAAAATTTAATTCAAAAAGTTTCAAAATGAAGCTTGAAATTACAATCTTTTCATGCAACAAATTTCATTTCATCCATCTCAATATGATTCAAGGTTCTTTGAAGACTTAGAAACGGTTCTAATGAAAAGTTGATGTTTGTACCCCACAATTACATTTTTTTTTTTTAAATCGAATTTCTTTTAATATAGCCTTAGATACAAATGTTTATTAGCATAATACAAAATAAGAGGTGATGTATAGTGTTTTACAATGATAGGTAATGCTTATACTCCATGCATTATATTTAAACAATAAAATGCTTTCTTTGGTTGTTATTACGGGAATTAATGTTGCAGCTGTTGCAGAAAAAATGCATAACCCGCGTAAGCGGGTTATGAAATTTTTTTCTGCAATAGCTGCAACGTTAATTCCCGTACTAACAACCAAAGAAAGATATTTTATTGTTTATATTTATATCTGTGCAAATATTCATGCAAAATTAGATTTAGTAGATGAAATAGTGTATTATTGATATGCACGTCATTGTTAGTTCCATTGAGGGAACAGGCACTGCTCCAGAAATCTGTAGAGGTGATATTTTTTTTTAAAAGTGGTGTTTACGGACTGATGAACGGCAATGGGTTTCTTAAGAAATAAAGGAGATAGTATTCAGTGGATGTAAATATAAATTAATTCATGTAAACAAAAGAAACTATTGTACAGGATAAGTATAAAAATTATGAAATTTTCTTCAAATGCCTGGATACATTTAGTTTTCAGCTTAAAATATATTTGTTTACCAATTTTCAATTAAAAAATTCACAGTGTTTCTATTCACATTTCCTAAAATATTATTTGAGATTTACTAATTTTCCCTATGTAATATGATTAACTTTAATGGTGAAGTAAGAAGAATTACAGTGAGTAAATACATATTACTTTGAGAATTCAGAGATATTTTTGTGTGCATTTTCAATTATTTAATGTCTGGTTTTCAGAACCCGAGGAATGGACTACCTTAAAGCTAAAGTGGCGAATTCTGTAATAATTGAGTAAAAATATACAATTGATTTACATGTAAGTCATAAAATGAAACTTGCGGATAATAAAATGATTCAGAAGTTCAAGTCGATTCTTTGAAATTAAATGCATATTTAAAGGTTACTTCCCCCCCCCCTCCCCTTTATGTTGTATTATAATTTAGTCAACTTGGTAACTTGGTGTAATGTATTAGAAAAAAAATACATTGGAAAAAAGTTGGACCCCCCCCTCCCCCAACCTTCTTCCTCCCACTCTCCGCGAAATATTATTTTCGAGTTTGGAGAGTTTTCTTCTTTTTTTTTTCTTGTCAAAGTTTATGCCAGGTAAGTTAGATTTTTTTTTCCTGGTAACCCCCTCCCCCCTTTCAAAAACGAAACTAGGTCTCTGACTATAAAATCAGTTGTTAAAGACCACTGTAAATCAGAAAGAAAAATTTGAATTATTTTATTTGTGTATGACATGTAGATAATTTTGGTTAAAGATGGTCTTCATATTGAAAATGATATGAAAATATACATTTAATTTTCAAGTTCCTATCTCTGCATTAATTATAGCAATCTGTTTAAAATTAATCATTGATTTCTTGGAGCAGTGGTGTGATTGCTGTACTGAAAAATGTTATGTTTCCGAGATTTAAAGAATTATTTTCCACTCATTTTTAGTTTTTTTCCCTATCTTTTCCGTGGTTTTTTTTTAAATGTTTCCTGATGAATACAATTTCAAAAAAGTCTTATATATACGAAACACTTTGAAAGTATCTCGGAAAGAGAAAGTTCAACCATTTAATTAAATTTGGCAAATTGATAGCTCCTTGGTTACAGAATTCTCTAATTCTCATGTCTCCAAATTGGAGTAACGAACATGTAAATTGATTGTTATATGTATATTATATTTAATCAGAAAGTGAAAAAACAAATTCTGGCCAGGAGCTTGCTATTGCCTTAATTAGGGTATAAAATTTAATCTATGACTACGTTTGATCTTTGTAGTTGTATGATTTGTTCGTATTCAACGATAAAATATATGAATCTACTTCACGAGGTTTTTCAAATATAGCATTGCTTTAAATTTACAAATTTTCAGTGTATTGTGCAGTTCTTAGTAAATCAAAACAAACGTTGATCATATTTTCATGAAGACATATATATATATATATATATATATATATATATATATATATATATATATATATATATATATATATATATATATATATATATATATATATGTATGTATGTATGTATGTATGTATGTATGTTTGTATGTATGTATGTATATAATTGAGAATTGTTGGTTTAGAATATAAACAATAGAAGGATGTACATGCATCTCTCTCTCTCTCTCTCTCTCTCTCTCTCTAAGTCATAAATTTCAAATAATATATTTAAAAAAAACCAAATAAGTTTATTATTAGTATTATTAATATTATTATTATTATCATTATTTATTTTTTTTTTTTAGATAAAATTGACTTTTTTTATTCAAAATATTAAAACCACATTTCTTAACTGTAGAGCATCGAGAGATTAAAACGCATAGTAAACACTCCCTGTACTGTGAACAGTTTTCACCAGCTGTTCACTGTCTAATGGCGTGTAGTCTACTGGCTCTGAAGATTTTATCTACAAATTACTCATAAAGGGGATAAATAATGTCACTTGTGAGTATTTATAATATTAATTGTTGATTGTAGATGTGAAATATGTTTTTGTTGGCTTAACGGTAGAATTAAACGAACAGCATCATCGGATATGGCTATTCGTTAAAAAAAACACCAGAACAATCGTGGGTATCCGGCGATTTCAGAACGATGGTCTGTGAAAAATTATGTAAAGAAAAAAACTTCTTTGTTCAAAAGTGTTGATGTAGATAAAGTAAGAAATTGACTTGTTCAGAGCATACATGTAAATGTAACACTGCATGTATAATCAAATAAATCAAATGAAGTGGTTATGTATATCAAAAAGTTAGGCTATAACTTTCACTGCATATTTGCACATTTGGCGAGTTAACCCTCCTAGATCAGTACGTAGAACACCAGATTTGAAGACTGATGGTTGTACGTTCAAGCAACACTATGACAACCCCACCCCCACCCCACGTTATCGAGCGTAAATTCTTGAGATTTTCCCAAAATCATATCTTTAGCTTTATTTTTATAGCAGCAAAATTTGAACTATCTTTGCTCTGAGTTGCTTTTTTAAAAGTCCATATGGTACTAACATGAGTATACTCGCGAATTTGTCTTTATTTTTTATATACGTAAAACTCATCTGTGAAGAACTGCATTTAGGAGGAATGCCAAACCAAAATTTTATTTCGAAGATTTTTAAGACATCCCTGTTAAGTTATGGTTTCAGCATTGAAATGCCGATATTAGCTTTTAATTATTTTATAAGAATTTTTTTTCCAATTTTTCATAGGAAATGAAAAAAAAAATGCTTTATTTGCAAATGAAATGCCTTAGAGTTAAAAATTTGCTCTTCAGAAGTGCATAATATGAATATCTAATAAAATATGTAAAGAAAAGCCAGATAAACATTTTAATTTTTTAAATTAAAAAAAATTATAAAAAATAAAACACATTATTTGTGAATATTATCAAAACCTATGGGTAATATTTTCATAAAACAAGTCACAACTACAAAGGATATATTAGACAATCAGATTTTTAAAAAGAAATTGAAATGAAATTGCGAAATTTTAGAGAAATTAATTTTTTGAAAAATTGGCCAATCCCGATCGAAATTAAACTGATCCCAAAAGATGCGAACGTTTTGTCATAAAAGTATATTTTTAAGGTTTAGTGGGCCTTTGCTCCATATTCTTGGATTTTGGATTTTTGTATATTTTTATGCAAACTTTGAGGATTAACTTTTAAAAAAAATGGAGCGACAACCCACTCATATTGAAAAATAGTGTTATAGTATCAGAAAATGGCCCTTTTGCCCTCTTTAGTGTGTGTATAATATTTCATAAGCAAATAATTTCAATCTTTGTGAGATTTTTGTAAATTGGAGAGATTTTACATAAAGTATAGTTTAATGTTATATGAAATATCAAGGAAAATTTTGATATAATTGAGATTTAATTTTTCACCTTCATGTTTGTCACACTATAGGTTTTTCGATCAAGACATTCACCCATCTTCTTTCAAAATAAATTATTTTATCAATAAATATATTAAATAAAGAGCCAAAGCGCATTTGATAGGCATTTTCGCCTACACTACTAGTGATTTCTTAAATACATTGTTTAACCAAAATTTTGTCATACAATCTTAGTTTATACATGCGTAAAACCAAATCACACAGTAATAATATTTCAATGTTAATAGTTCCCTCATAAAATGAATATGAAAATTATCCAGTTTGTATGGAGTATATAGTAAATATTGAGGTATCCATCTAATGATGACAAACTGTTGCCAAAGATCACCCTTAACCAGAAAAACAACTTTTGAATAATTTTATTTTGATTTGACTGCACTTCATTACATTTAGATAATTTTGGTTAAAGGTGGTCTTCATATTAAAAAAGATGAAAATATACATTCATTTTTTTCCTCATATAATCGTAAGATTTAGCAATCTGTCTTAAATTTATCTCCTCGACATCATTGACTTCGTTGGCGCAGTGGTATGATTGCTGGAATGTAAATATGATGAGTGCGAGTTCGAGCCCCACGTTTTTCCATTTATGTTATTTTAATTTTTTTTTTCTCTGTGTATCTTTTCTACATTTTTTAAAATTTTGTTTTATAATATACATAATTTCAGAAAGTTATGATATACACATTACACTTTGAAAGTACCTCGGGAAAAGACAGTCCTAAACTATTTTATTAAAGTTTGTAAATTCATAGCTACTTGTTTTATTTTTAATTTTCTAAATCTTTTGTCTCAGAATTAGAGTACTGAACAAGGCAGCAAAATGATTGTCATTTGACAAACTTGCAGCTATGAAAATACAACACTCGTCCTTAAATCATATTACATAGTTTGATCTTGAATTGAAAAAAGTTATATCTATAAATAGAAACAGGTGATTTCCTTTTAAATTCTTGAGTCGGCCGTGTCGTCGGTAATACAGCTATGGCTCTTTCTTTCAAGATTTCAGGGCTAAATCTAATGTCTTTACCGAACCTATAAAATATGATCTGCTAGTTGATAGTGTACAGTTATTTTTTTAAAACTTGAGTCATGAGGTCACTCAAGTGTATAGTGTTTCTTTTTACAGGTAAATTATCTGAGTTTATTTCAGTTTACTGCAGTGCCAGGAAATCAAAGTAAACGTTCAAATTTTGTTCAGGTTATTTATATCCATATTTAAATGAAAGGTAAAAAGAACATGACATCAATTAAAAAAAGTTATATTAAGTTAAAATTGACTTGTCAATTTAAAAATTCACCCAAAAAAAGCGCGCACTTGTTCACTACCGGTACCGTGAACAGTATTATCAGTAAATTATCAGTAAATTGACAGAGTCCTTTACCTGTTATTTCACTGATTCTGAAGATATAAAGATACGATTTACTCAAAAAGAAAAGAAATAGGTTGCTTGTGAGTATGTTTTTATATAGTGTATGCGATAGGTGTCCGTCGTCTGTTCATCCTTCCAAAAGACACGTAAAAACGGGGGGGGGGGGGAGGGAGGTGTCCCCTTCATTCTTTTTGTTCGTCAAAGAGGGTTTGTTAGGCCCCCTGAATACTTTCAATTGCTTTTGATTCTATTTAAATAAATCTTATACATAAGTATTACAGCAAGATAAATAATTCTGAATAGGCTCTTCAAAATATAAAAAAGAATTACTGAGTATGTGATTTTTTAGCTCTACTAATCAGAGACCAAAAGAACTAATGTGATGGAAAGAAGTCCATCTGTGTGTCTGTCTGTCCATCTGTAAACATGTTTAAAATGCTACAGTAGACTGTTACATAATTCTGTGTAACAATTTTGATTTCACAAACAGTGTAACCACGTTTACCATAAGTAGAAATTTCTTTGAAATTCTTTCAAACTGTATTCCTACAATTTTGGTCCAACTTCAATATATAAGACTTGTCGCCCGCGTGGCGCAGTGGTAGAGCGTCTGCTCTAGAGTCGCGGAGTAAAGAGTTGATCCTTACATCGCGGGTTCGAATCCCACTGTGGGACGTGGAGACCGTTCCTTCGGATGAGACCGTATAAACTGAGGTCCCGTGTCGCAGTAGGTGCTGGCACGAAAAAGATCCCTCACTGCTCAATGGCCCTAAGTGCCGACCATAGGTCAAAATTTGCAGCTCTCCACCGGCAAGTGGTGGCGTCTCCATATGAGTGAAAAATTCTCGAGAGGGACGTTAAACAACAAACAAACAAACAATATATAAGACTTGGTTCACAAGTGCAATATTCTTAGAAACATAATTCTTTCTATCATTTTTTTAATTTTACAGTGTTTTCATGATTTCTAGAAATAGAAATTTCTATGAAATTCTTTCAAAGACCTACTCCTCTTACAGTTTTGGTCCAATTTCAATAAGAAATTGTACATAAGTACACTTTATTTAGATGAATAATTCTTTTATCAGTTTCTGACTTCAATACATGTGTTGCCAACACTAAAAATAGAAATAGAAATTTTTGTGATTCTAATCCTACAGTTTTGGTCAAGTTTCAACATGACTTGCTACGTAAGTAAACTATATTTAGATACCTAATTCTGTTTATTGGTATTTGATTTCACAGTGTTGTCATGGTTTCTAAAAATAGAAAATTATGTGAAATATTCTTTTTAAATTCTCCAATTAAACAAAAAAGACTTGGTACATTAATGCTCTATACTAAGATACAGATGGTACCCCCTGGTAGAGAGCCAGGGCATATTTTTATACCCCGCCATGAATATGGCCGGGACATATAGAGTTTGTCATGTCCGTCTTCCGTCCTTCCATCCTTCTGTCCTTCCGTTGCGCTTTGCGTTTAGCTCAGTTCAAAGAAACTATTCAAGATATTTATATCAATCTTCATATGCTGATACGTACTGATGAGAGCTATTCCACTGCATCAACATATATGACCTTGACCTTACTTTGCATAAATAAGTGTTTAGCTCAGTTTTTTAAAAAATATTCAAGATAGTGTTATCAAACTTCATATGCTGATACATACTGATGAAAGGTATTTAACTGCATCAACATTTTGACCTGTCTTTGACCTTGACCTTTTTTTCTTGAATTTGGGTTTACCTCAGTTTTAAAGAAACAATTCATGATATATTTATCAAACTTCATATGCTAATACATACTGATGTAAGCTTTTCAATAGCATCAACATTTTTTTTTACCTTGACCTTCTTTTTCTTAAATTAGTGTTTAGCTCAGTTTTAGATAAACCATTCAAGATATTTTTTATCAAACTTATTATGCTTATACGTATTAATGAGAGCTATTCAACTGCTTCAAAAAATTTAGAACTTTCCTGTGACATTGACCTCACTATTCTTAAATTTGCATTTTGCTTAGTTTTAAAGAAACTGTTTAGGCGTATGCACTTATACATCGTCATAATTTGCTAAGAATTTATCATTTTTATCCAGGAATAGAGGCGTATAAGATGAAGGAAACCACCGCTTTGAAAAAAGACATTTTTTCATTTTTTAAAGTTCATGAAAATTTTTCAAAAATGTTATTGTCAATATCATCTTTTACACATTTACTTCCTTTATTTTATTGAATAACTTATTGATAAACAATCTAGTTTTCATATATGTTTTTAAGGTATATGTGAAAAGAAATAAAAGCTCCACACGTGATTCAAACTCTCTTCAAAGCTCATGGATAAGAGTAAGCCTGAACGCGTTAACCACTAGGCCACGAAGTCTTGTTGACAATGTTGTGTGTCAGTGTGATTTACATAAACGAGTTTGATGAAGCATGATTTTTACAGAAATGTTCGATTTTCAAATAGAATTGGTTCAGACTCCATTTTTTGGAAAGATAAAATAGATTTACATTTACTTTTCTGTCGTTTAAACGTTAATGAAGAATGGAGACTTGACCCATTCATATTAAAAAACAACAACATTTTTTAAATAACCTTATTTTCCACTAAATATGAATAACTGGCGCCTTTAAAAGCAAATTATCAACCAAATAAGTCATTCATAAAACAGATGAATCAAATGTTTTTAAGATGCCAGTTCAGAAAATACAATTTTTGAAAAATATAATTTTTCCGTGAACTTTGAAAATTGAGAAAATATTGTCTCAGAGCGGGGGAACGTCCTCGCCTTGTACGCCCTCTTTCTTTTTAGAGTTAAATTTACAATTTTAAAGAAACTTTTCAGTATATTATCACCAAACTTCATACACTAATGCAAATTTTCATGTTGTATAACTTGTATACCCACGGTGGGGCATTCATTTTTTATGGACATCTTTCAAGTTTTAAATGCCACTTATACCACAATTCTATTCTGATTACAACTAATCATAGTCCACTAGTAGACAACATATAGGTACGCACAAGATATATAAGTTTAAGGTTTTTGTTGAGTGGTGTTACCAAATTTATTAACAATAAAAAGGGGTTTTGATGAATAGTGTTACAAAATTTAATATCAATTTAAAAAAAAAAATCTGTGATATTATTTCAAAAGACAACTGTAGGGTATTTCATTAACATCCTGACTCTCTGTGTTAATAGGAGGATGCCTGGATCCCAATGTTAGGGACAACTTCCTTGTTTGTCAGGAGGAGGGTGGGGAGCAGGGCGGGGAATTAACTGCTGACAAGCAGAGAAGAAAAGGTAAGATTCATGTGATGAAATCTATCTTGTGTGGATTTCTTGGGCTATTGTTCAGTTGATATTAAGTCTTAAAATTCATTTGACATCTTGAATTTTGTTTTATTTCAGCAGTAGGCGGTTTGGATGATCTGCAGCCCCTGGTGTGGACGAATCTTGCCTCCCAATCAACTGCAGTCATCGTTGGAAGATGCGGTAAGATTTGAGATCTGCTCGCTGCAAACTTTCCCCACCTTTTACTTGTCAATTGATGTTGACCTGGTTTGGCCTTGATCTCTTGTCTTCCTCTGACAGGATGCAATAGAGAAGGACCCATCCCAAGGAGCAGAAGAGGACCCAGTTCATCAGCCAGAGAGCCTGATAGAGAAGCTTTTTTCATTTATCCCTCTGTCCTCCTTACTCTAACATGACTAACCATCTCCCTTCCCCTTCTCTACTCTCAACTCTCTTATGCCCTTTCCCAAAGTAACAGTGCCCTTTTGCTAACTTATTTTTCAAATAATTTTGTAATTTTTGTTTATAATTTTGTGAATTTTTGCAATTGATTTGTGAATTTCTACTTCATTTCTGTAATTGTCTTGATTTTTTACTAATCTTTTGTCAGTTGTATATTTTCAGGGGTTCAGATGAGGGACGACGACAGAAGAGGACTTTGGCCGGCCAAACGAAGAAGAGGACTGCATTGCCCAGCTATGAGCAAAAAGCAACATTGGCCAGAGTGGTAAGAACATACTGCATTTGTTGCTATTTTGATTGCCTGTTGTTTTTGTTCTAAGTTGATCAAAACATTTAGGGTATTTCTTTAACATCCTGACTCTCTGTGTTAATAGGAGGATGCCTGGATCCCAATGTTAGGAACAACTTCCTTGTTTGTCAGGAGGAGGGTGGGGAGCAGGGAGGGGAATTAACTGCTGACAAGCAGAGAAGAAAAGGTAAGATTCATGTGATGAAATCTATCTTGTGTGGATTTCTTGGGCTATTGTTCAGTTGATATGAAGTCTTAAAATTCATTTGACATCTTGAATTTTGTTTTATTTCAGCAGTAGGCGGTTTGGATGATCTGCAGCCCCTGGTGTGGACGAATCTTGCCTCCCAATCAACTGCAGTCATCGTTGGAAGATGCGGTAAGATTTGAGATCTGCTCGCTGCAAACTTTCCCCACCTTTTACTTGTCAATTGATGTTGACCTGGTTTGGCCTTGACCTCTTGACTTCCTCTGACAGGATGCAGAAGAGAAGGACCCATCCCAAGGAGCAGAAGAGGACCCAGTTCATCAGCCAGAGAGCCTGATAGAGAAGCTTTTTTCATTTATCCCTCTGTCCTCCTTACTCTAACATGACTAACCATCTCCCTTCCCCTTCTCTACTCTCAACTCTCTTATGCCCTTTCCCAAAGTAACAGTGCCCTTTTGCTAACTTATTTTTCAAATAATTTTGTAATTTTTGTTTATAATTTTGTGAATTTTTGCAATTGATTTGTGAATTTCTACTTCATTTCTGTAATTGTCTTGATTTTTTACTAATCTTTTGTCAGTTGTATATTTTCAGGGGTTCAGATGAGGGACGACGACAGAAGAGGACTTTGGCCGGCCAAACGAAGAAGAGGACTGCATTGCCCAGCTATGAGCAAAAAGCAACATTGGCCAGAGTGGTAAGAACAGACTGCATTTGTTGCTATTTTGATTGCCTGTTGTTTTTGTTCTAAGTTGATCAAAACATTTAGGGTATTTCTTTAACATCCTGACTCTCTGTGTTAATAGGAGGATGCCTGGATCCCAATGTTAGGAACAACTTCCTTGTTTGTCAGGAGGAGGGTGGGGAGCAGGGCGGGGAATTAACTGCTGACAAGCAGAGAAGAAAAGGTAAGATTCATGTGATGAAATCTATCTTGTGTGGATTTCTTGGGCTATTGTTCAGTTGATATGAAGTCTTAAAATTCATTTGACATCTTGAATTTTGTTTTATTTCAGCAGTAGGCGGTTTGGATGATCTGCAGCCCCTGGTGTGGACGAATCTTGCCTCCCAATCAACTGCAGTCATCGTTGGAAGATGCGGTAAGATTTGAGATCTGCTCGCTGCAAACTTTCCCCACCTTTTACTTGTCAATTGATGTTGACCTGGTTTGACCTTGACCTCTTGACTTCCTCTGACAGGATGCAGAAGAGAAGGACCCATCCCAAGGAGCAGAAGAGGACCCAGTTCATCAGCCAGAGAGCCTGATAGAGAAGCTTTTTTCATTTATCCCTCTGTCCTCCTTACTCTAACATGACTAACCATCTCCCTTCCCCTTCTCTACTCTCAACTCTCTTATGCCCTTTCCCAAAGTAACAGTGCCCTTTTGCTAACTTATTTTTCAAATAATTTTGTAATTTTTGTTTATAATTTTGTGAATTTTTGCAATTGATTTGTGAATTTCTACTTCATTTCTGTAATTGTCTTGATTTTTTACTAATCTTTTGTCAGTTGTATATTTTCAGGGGTTCAGATGAGGGACGACGACAGAAGAGGACTTTGGCCGGCCAAAAGAAGAAGAGGACTGCATTGCCCAGCTATGAGCAAAAAGCAACATTGGCCAGAGTGGTAAGAACATACTGCATTTGTTGCTATTTTGATTGCCTGTTGTTTTTGTTCTAAGTTGATCAAAACATTTAGGGTATTTCTTTAACATCCTGACTCTCTGTGTTAATAGGAGGATGCCTGGATCCCAATGTTAGGAACAACTTCCTTGTTTGTCAGGAGGAGGGTGGGGAGCAGGGAGGGGAATTAACTGCTGACAAGCAGAGAAGAAAAGGTAAGATTCATGTGATGAAATCTATCTTGTGTGGATTTCTTGGGCTATTGTTCAGTTGATATTAAGTCTTAAAATTCATTTGACATCTTGAATTTTGTTTTATTTCAGCAGTAGGCGGTTTGGATGATCTGCAGCCCCTGGTGTGGACGAATCTTGCCTCCCAATCAACTGCAGTCATCGTTGGAAGATGCGGTAAGATTTGAGATCTGCTCGCTGCAAACTTTCCCCACCTTTTACTTGTCAATTGATGTTGACCTGGTTTGGCCTTGACCTCTTGACTTCCTCTGACAGGATGCAGAAGAGAAGGACCCATCCCAAGGAGCAGAAGAGGACCCAGTTCATCAGCCAGAGAGCCTGATAGAGAAGCTTTTTTCATTTATCCCTCTGTCCTCCTTACTCTAACATGACTAACCATCTCCCTTCCCCTTCTCTACTCTCAACTCTCTTATGCCCTTTCCCAAAGTAACAGTGCCCTTTTGCTAACTTATTTTTCAAATAATTTTGTAATTTTTGTTTATAATTTTGTAATTTTTGTTTATAATTTTGTGAATTTTTGCAATTGATTTGTGAATTTCTACTTCATTTCTGTAATTGTCTTGATTTTTTACTAATCTTTTGTCAGTTGTATATTTTCAGGGGTTCAGATGAGGGACGACGACAGAAGAGGACTTTGGCCGGCCAAAAGAAGAAGAGGACTGCATTGCCCAGCTATGAGCAAAAAGCAACATTGGCCAGAGTGGTAAGAACATACTGCATTTGTTGCTATTTTGATTGCCTGTTGTTTTTGTTCTAAGTTGATCAAAACATTTAGGGTATTTCTTTAACATCCTGACTCTCTGTGTTAATAGGAGGATGCCTGGATCCCAATGTTAGGAACAACTTCCTTGTTTGTCAGGAGGAGGGTGGGGAGCAGGGAGGGGAATTAACTGCTGACAAGCAGAGAAGAAAAGGTAAGATTCATGTGATGAAATCTATCTTGTGTGGATTTCTTGGGCTATTGTTCAGTTGATATGAAGTCTTAAAATTCATTTGACATCTTGAATTTTGTTTTATTTCAGCAGTAGGCGGTTTGGATGATCTGCAGCCCCTGGTGTGGACGAATCTTGCCTCCCAATCAACTGCAGTCATCGTTGGAAGATGCGGTAAGATTTGAGATCTGCTCGCTGCAAACTTTCCCCACCTTTTACTTGTCAATTGATGTTGACCTGGTTTGGCCTTGACCTCTTGACTTCCTCTGACAGGATGCAGAAGGGAAGGACCCATCCCAAGGAGCAGAAGAGGACCCAGTTCATCAGCCAGAGAGCCTGATAGAGAAGCTTTTTTCATTTATCCCTCTGTCCTCCTTACTCTAACATGACTAACCATCTCCCTTCCCCTTCTCTACTCTCAACTCTCTTATTCCCTTTCCCAAAGTAACAGTGCCCTTTTGCTAACTTATTTTTCAAATAATTTTGTAATTTTTGTTTATAATTTTGTGAATTTTTGCAATTGATTTGTGAATTTCTACTTCATTTCTGTAATTGTCTTGATTTTTTACTAATCTTTTGTCAGTTGTATATTTTCAGGGGTTCAGATGAGGGACGACGACAGAAGAGGACTTTGGCCGGCCAAACGAAGAAGAGGACTGCATTGCCCAGCTATGAGCAAAAAGCAACATTGGCCAGAGTGGTAAGAACATACTGCATTTGTTGCTATTTTGATTGCCTGTTGTTTTTGTTCTAAGTTGATCAAAACATTTAGGGTATTTCTTTAACATCCTGACTCTCTGTGTTAATAGGAGGATGCCTGGATCCCAATGTTAGGAACAACTTCCTTGTTTGTCAGGAGGAGGGTGGGGAGCAGAGAGGGGAATTAACTGCTGACAAGCAGAGAAGAAAAGGTAAGATTCATGTGATGAAATCTATCTTGTGTGGATTTCTTGGGCTATTGTTCAGTTGATATGAAGTCTTAAAATTCATTTGACATCTTGAATTTTGTTTTATTTCAGCAGTAGGCGGTTTGGATGATCTGCAGCCCCTGGTGTGGACGAATCTTGCCTCCCAATCAACTGCAGTCATCGTTGGAAGATGCGGTAAGATTTGAGATCTGCTCGCTGCAAACTTTCCCCACCTTTTACTTGTCAATTGATGTTGACCTGGTTTGGCCTTGACCTCTTGACTTCCTCTGACAGGATGCAGAAGGGAAGGACCCATCCCAAGGAGCAGAAGAGGACCCAGTTCATCAGCCAGAGAGCCTGATAGAGAAGCTTTTTTCATTTATCCCTCTGTCCTCCTTACTCTAACATGACTAACCATCTCCCTTCCCCTTCTCTACTCTCAACTCTCTTATGCCCTTTCCCAAAGTAACAGTGCCCTTTTGCTAACTTATTTTTCAAATAATTTTGTAATTTTTGTTTATAATTTTGTGAATTTTTGCAATTGATTTGTGAATTTCTACTTCATTTCTGTAATTGTCTTGATTTTTTACTAATCTTTTGTCAGTTGTATATTTTCAGGGGTTCAGATGAGGGACGACGACAGAAGAGGACTTTGGCCGGCCAAACGAAGAAGAGGACTGCATTGCCCAGCTATGAGCAAAAAGCAACATTGGCCAGAGTGGTAAGAACATACTGCATTTGTTGCTATTTTGATTGCCTGTTGTTTTTGTTCTAAGTTGATCAAAACATTTAGGGTATTTCTTTAACATCCTGACTCTCTGTGTTAATAGGAGGATGCCTGGATCCCAATGTTAGGAACAACTTCCTTGTTTGTCAGGAGGAGGGTGGGGAGCAGGGAGGGGAATTAACTGCTGACAAGCAGAGAAGAAAAGGTAAGATTCATGTGATGAAATCTATCTTGTGTGGATTTCTTGGGCTATTGTTCAGTTGATATGAAGTCTTAAAATTCATTTGACATCTTGAATTTTGTTTTATTTCAGCAGTAGGCGGTTTGGATGATCTGCAGCCCCTGGTGTGGACGAATCTTGCCTCCCAATCAACTGCAGTCATCCTTGGAAGATGCGGTAAGATTTGAGATCTGCTCGCTGCAAACTTTCCCCACCTTTTACTTGTCAATTGATGTTGACCTGGTTTGGCCTTGACCTCTTGACTTCCTCTGACAGGATGCAGAAGGGAAGGACCCATCCCAAGGAGCAGAAGAGGACCCAGTTCATCAGCCAGAGAGCCTGATAGAGAAGCTTTTTTCATTTATCCCTCTGTCCTCCTTACTCTAACATGACTAACCATCTCCCTTCCCCTTCTCTACTCTCAACTCTCTTATGCCCTTTCCCAAAGTAACAGTGCCCTTTTGCTAACTTATTTTTCAAATAATTTTGTAATTTTTGTTTATAATTTTGTAATTTTTGTTTATAATTTTGTGAATTTTTGCAATTGATTTGTGAATTTCTACTTCATTTCTGTAATTGTCTTGATTTTTTACTAATCTTTTGTCAGTTGTATATTTTCAGGGGTTCAGATGAGGGACGACGACAGAAGAGGACTTTGGCCGGCCAAACGAAGAAGAGGACTGCATTGCCCAGCTATGAGCAAAAAGCAACATTGGCCAGAGTGGTAAGAACATACTGCATTTGTTGCTATTTTGATTGCCTGTTGTTTTTGTTCTAAGTTGATCAAAACATTTAGGGTATTTCTTTAACATCCTGACTCTCTGTGTTAATAGGAGGATGCCTGGATCCCAATGTTAGGAACAACTTCCTTGTTTGTCAGGAGGAGGGTGGGGAGCAGGGAGGGGAATTAACTGCTGACAAGCAGAGAAGAAAAGGTAAGATTCATGTGATGAAATCTATCTTGTGTGGATTTCTTGGGCTATTGTTCAGTTGATATGAAGTCTTAAAATTCATTTGACATCTTGAATTTTGTTTTATTTCAGCAGTAGGCGGTTTGGATGATCTGCAGCCCCTGGTGTGGACGAATCTTGCCTCCCAATCAACTGCAGTCATCGTTGGAAGATGCGATAAGATTTGAGATCTGCTCGCTGCAAACTTTCCCCACCTTTTACTTGTCAATTGATGTTGACCTGGTTTGGCCTTGACCTCTTGACTTCCTCTGACAGGATGCAGAAGGGAAGGACCCATCCCAAGGAGCAGAAGAGGACCCAGTTCATCAGCCAGAGAGCCTGATAGAGAAGCTTTTTTCATTTATCCCTCTGTCCTCCTTACTCTAACATGACTAACCATCTCCCTTCCCCTTCTCTACTCTCAACTCTCTTATGCCCTTTCCCAAAGTAACAGTGCCCTTTTGCTAACTTATTTTTCAAATAATTTTGTAATTTTTGTTTATAATTTTGTGAATTTTTGCAATTGATTTGTGAATTTCTACTTCATTTCTGTAATTGTCTTGATTTTTTACTAATCTTTTGTCAGTTGTATATTTTCAGGGGTTCAGATGAGGGACGACGACAGAAGAGGACTTTGGCCGGCCAAACGAAGAAGAGGACTGCATTGCCCAGCTATGAGCAAAAAGCAACATTGGCCAGAGTGGTAAGAACATACTGCATTTGTTGCTATTTTGATTGCCTGTTGTTTTTGTTCTAAGTTGATCAAAACATTTAGGGTATTTCTTTAACATCCTGACTCTCTGTGTTAATAGGAGGATGCCTGGATCCCAATGTTAGGAACAACTTCCTTGTTCGTCAGGAGGAGGGTGGGGAGCAGGGAGGGGAATTAACTGCTGACAAGCAGAGAAGAAAAGGTAAGATTCATGTGATGAAATCTATCTTGTGTGGATTTCTTGGGCTATTGTTCAGTTGATATGAAGTCTTAAAATTCATTTGACATCTTGAATTTTGTTTTATTTCAGCAGTAGGCGGTTTGGATGATCTGCAGCCCCTGGTGTGGACGAATCTTGCCTCTCAATCAACTGCAGTCATCGTTGGAAGATGCGGTAAGATTTGAGATCTGCTCGCTGCAAACTTTCCCCACCTTTTACTTGTCAATTGATGTTGACCTGGTTTGGCCTTGACCTCTTGACTTCCTCTGACAGGATGCAGAAGGGAAGGACCCATCCCAAGGAGCAGAAGAGGACCCAGTTCATCAGCCAGAGAGCCTGATAGAGAAGCTTTTTTCATTTATCCCTCTGTCCTCCTTACTCTAACATGACTAACCATCTCCCTTCCCCTTCTCTACTCTCAACTCTCTTATGCCCTTTCCCAAAGTAACAGTGCCCTTTTGCTAACTTATTTTTCAAATAATTTTGTAATTTTTGTTTATAATTTTGTAATTTTTGTTTATAATTTTGTGAATTTTTGCAATTGATTTGTGAATTTCTACTTCATTTCTGTAATTGTCTTGATTTTTTACTAATCTTTTGTCAGTTGTATATTTTCAGGGGTTCAGATGAGGGACGACGACAGAAGAGGACTTTGGCCGGCCAAACGAAGAAGAGGACTGCATTGCCCAGCTATGAGCAAAAAGCAACATTGGCCAGAGTGGTAAGAACATACTGCATTTGTTGCTATTTTGATTGCCTGTTGTTTTTGTTCTAAGTTGATCAAAACATTTAGGGTATTTCTTTAACATCCTGACTCTCTGTGTTAATAGGAGGATGCCTGGATCCCAATGTTAGGAACAACTTCCTTGTTTGTCAGGAGGAGGGTGGGGAGCAGGGAGGGGAATTAACTGCTGACAAGCAGAGAAGAAAAGGTAAGATTCATGTGATGAAATCTATCTTGTGTGGATTTCTTGGGCTATTGTTCAGTTGATATGAAGTCTTAAAATTCATTTGACATCTTGAATTTTGTTTTATTTCAGCAGTAGGCGGTTTGGATGATCTGCAGCCCCTGGTGTGGACGAATCTTGCCTCCCAATCAACTGCAGTCATCGTTGGAAGATGCGATAAGATTTGAGATCTGCTCGCTGCAAACTTTCCCCACCTTTTACTTGTCAATTGATGTTGACCTGGTTTGGCCTTGACCTCTTGACTTCCTCTGACAGGATGCAGAAGGGAAGGACCCATCCCAAGGAGCAGAAGAGGACCCAGTTCATCAGCCAGAGAGCCTGATAGAGAAGCTTTTTTCATTTATCCCTCTGTCCTCCTTACTCTAACATGACTAACCATCTCCCTTCCCCTTCTCTACTCTCAACTCTCTTATGCCCTTTCCCAAAGTAACAGTGCCCTTTTGCTAACTTATTTTTCAAATAATTTTGTAATTTTTGTTTATAATTTTGTGAATTTTTGCAATTGATTTGTGAATTTCTACTTCATTTCTGTAATTGTCTTGATTTTTTACTAATCTTTTGTCAGTTGTATATTTTCAGGGGTTCAGATGAGGGACGACGACAGAAGAGGACTTTGGCCGGCCAAACGAAGAAGAGGACTGCATTGCCCAGCTATGAGCAAAAAGCAACATTGGCCAGAGTGGTAAGAACATACTGCATTTGTTGCTATTTTGATTGCCTGTTGTTTTTGTTCTAAGTTGATCAAAACATTTAGGGTATTTCTTTAACATCCTGACTCTCTGTGTTAATAGGAGGATGCCTGGATCCCAATGTTAGGAACAACTTCCTTGTTCGTCAGGAGGAGGGTGGGGAGCAGGGAGGGGAATTAACTGCTGACAAGCAGAGAAGAAAAGGTAAGATTCATGTGATGAAATCTATCTTGTGTGGATTTCTTGGGCTATTGTTCAGTTGATATGAAGTCTTAAAATTCATTTGACATCTTGAATTTTGTTTTATTTCAGCAGTAGGCGGTTTGGATGATCTGCAGCCCCTGGTGTGGACGAATCTTGCCTCTCAATCAACTGCAGTCATCGTTGGAAGATGCGGTAAGATTTGAGATCTGCTCGCTGCAAACTTTCCCCACCTTTTACTTGTCAATTGATGTTGACCTGGTTTGGCCTTGACCTCTTGACTTCCTCTGACAGGATGCAGAAGGGAAGGACCCATCCCAAGGAGCAGAAGAGGACCCAGTTCATCAGCCAGAGAGCCTGATAGAGAAGCTTTTTTCATTTATCCCTCTGTCCTCCTTACTCTAACATGACTAACCATCTCCCTTCCCCTTCTCTACTCTCAACTCTCTTATGCCCTTTCCCAAAGTAACAGTGCCCTTTTGCTAACTTATTTTTCAAATAATTTTGTAATTTTTGTTTATAATTTTGTAATTTTTGTTTATAATTTTGTGAATTTTTGCAATTGATTTGTGAATTTCTACTTCATTTCTGTAATTGTCTTGATTTTTTACTAATCTTTTGTCAGTTGTATATTTTCAGGGGTTCAGATGAGGGACGACGACAGAAGAGGACTTTGGCCGGCCAAACGAAGAAGAGGACTGCATTGCCCAGCTATGAGCAAAAAGCAACATTGGCCAGAGTGGTAAGAACATACTGCATTTGTTGCTATTTTGATTGCCTGTTGTTTTTGTTCTAAGTTGATCAAAACATTTAGGGTATTTCTTTAACATCCTGACTCTCTGTGTTAATAGGAGGATGCCTGGATCCCAATGTTAGGAACAACTTCCTTGTTTGTCAGGAGGAGGGTGGGGAGCAGGGAGGGGAATTAACTGCTGACAAGCAGAGAAGAAAAGGTAAGATTCATGTGATGAAATCTATCTTGTGTGGATTTCTTGGGCTATTGTTCAGTTGATATGAAGTCTTAAAATTCATTTGACATCTTGAATTTTGTTTTATTTCAGCAGTAGGCGGTTTGGATGATCTGCAGCCCCTGGTGTGGACGAATCTTGCCTCCCAATCAACTGCAGTCATCCTTGGAAGATGCGGTAAGATTTGAGATCTGCTCGCTGCAAACTTTCCCCACCTTTTACTTGTCAATTGATGTTGACCTGGTTTGGCCTTGACCTCTTGACTTCCTCTGACAGGATGCAGAAGAGAAGGACCCATCCCAAGGAGCAGAAGAGGACCCAGTTCATCAGCCAGAGAGCCTGATAGAGAAGCTTTTTTCATTTATCCCTCTGTCCTCCTTACTCTAACATGACTAACCATCTCCCTTCCCCTTCTCTACTCTCAACTCTCTTATGCCCTTTCCCAAAGTAACAGTGCCCTTTTGCTAACTTATTTTTCAAATAATTTTGTAATTTTTGTTTATAATTTTGTGAATTTTTGCAATTGATTTGTGAATTTCTACTTCATTTCTGTAATTGTCTTGATTTTTTACTAATCTTTTGTCAGTTGTATATTTTCAGGGGTTCAGATGAGGGACGACGACAGAAGAGGACTTTGGCCGGCCAAACGAAGAAGAGGACTGCATTGCCCAGCTATGAGCAAAAAGCAACATTGGCCAGAGTGGTAAGAACATACTGCATTTGTTGCTATTTTGATTGCCTGTTGTTTTTGTTCTAAGTTGATCAAAACATTTAGGGTATTTCTTTAACATCCTGACTCTCTGTGTTAATAGGAGGATGCCTGGATCCCAATGTTAGGAACAACTTCCTTGTTTGTCAGGAGGAGGGTGGGGAGCAGGGAGGGGAATTAACTGCTGACAAGCAGAGAAGAAAAGGTAAGATTCATGTGATGAAATCTATCTTGTGTGGATTTCTTGGGCTATTGTTCAGTTGATATGAAGTCTTAAAATTCATTTGACATCTTGAATTTTGTTTTATTTCAGCAGTAGGCGGTTTGGATGATCTGCAGCCCCTGGTGTGGACGAATCTTGCCTCCCAATCAACTGCAGTCATCCTTGGAAGATGCGGTAAGATTTGAGATCTGCTCGCTGCAAACTTTCCCCACCTTTTACTTGTCAATTGATGTTGACCTGGTTTGGCCTTGACCTCTTGACTTCCTCTGACAGGATGCAGAAGGGAAGGACCCATCCCAAGGAGCAGAAGAGGACCCAGTTCATCAGCCAGAGAGCCTGATAGAGAAGCTTTTTTCATTTATCCCTCTGTCCTCCTTACTCTAACATGACTAACCATCTCCCTTCCCCTTCTCTACTCTCAACTCTCTTATGCCCTTTCCCAAAGTAACAGTGCCCTTTTGCTAACTTATTTTTCAAATAATTTTGTAATTTTTGTTTATAATTTTGTAATTTTTGTTTATAATTTTGTGAATTTTTGCAATTGATTTGTGAATTTCTACTTCATTTCTGTAATTGTCTTGATTTTTTACTAATCTTTTGTCAGTTGTATATTTTCAGGGGTTCAGATGAGGGACGACGACAGAAGAGGACTTTGGCCGGCCAAACGAAGAAGAAGACTGCATTGCCCAGCTATGAGCAAAAAGCAACATTGGCCAGAGTGGTAAGAACAGACTGCATTTGTTGCTATTTTGATTGCCTGTTGTTTTTGTTCTAAGTTGATCAAAACATTTAGGATATTTCTTTAACATCCTGACTCTCTGTGTTAATAGGAGGATGCCTGGATCCCAATGTTAGGAACAACTTCCTTGTTTGTCAGGAGGAGGGTGGGGAGCAGGGAGGGGAATTAACTGCTGACAAGCAGAGAAGAAAAGGTAAGATTCATGTGATGAAATCTATCTTGTGTGGATTTCTTGGGCTATTGTTCAGTTGATATGAAGTCTTAAAATTCATTTGACATCTTGAATTTTGTTTTATTTCAGCAGTAGGCGGTTTGGATGATCTGCAGCCCCTGGTGTGGACGAATCTTGCCTCCCAATCAACTGCAGTCATCCTTGGAAGATGCGGTAAGATTTGAGATCTGCTCGCTGCAAACTTTCCCCACCTTTTACTTGTCAATTGATGATGACCTGGTTTGGCCTTGACCTCTTGACTTCCTCTGACAGGATGCAGAAGGGAAGGACCCATCCCAAGGAGCAGAAGAGGACCCAGTTCATCAGCCAGAGAGCCTGATAGAGAAGCTTTTTTCATTTATCCCTCTGTCCTCCTTACTCTAACATGACTAACCATCTCCCTTCCCCTTCTCTACTCTCAACTCTCTTATTCCCTTTCCCAAAGTAACAGTGCCCTTTTGCTAACTTATTTTTCAAATAATTTTGTAATTTTTGTTTATAATTTTGTGAATTTTTGCAATTGATTTGTGAATTTCTACTTCATTTCTGTAATTGTCTTGAATTTTTACTAATCTTTTGTCAGTTGTATATTTTCAGGGGTTCAGATGAGGGACGACGACAGAAGAGGACTTTGGCCGGCCAAACGAAGAAGAGGACTGCATTGCCCAGCTATGAGCAAAAAGCAACATTGGCCAGAGTGGTAAGAACATACTGCATTTGTTGCTATTTTGATTGCCTGTTGTTTTTGTTCTAAGTTGATCAAAACATTTAGGGTATTTCTTTAACATCCTGACTCTCTGTGTTAATAGGAGGATGCCTGGATCCCAATGTTAGGAACAACTTCCTTGTTTGTCAGGAGGAGGGTGGGGAGCAGGGAGGGGAATTAACTGCTGACAAGCAGAGAAGAAAAGGTAAGATTCATGTGATGAAATCTATCTTGTGTGGATTTCTTGGGCTATTGTTCAGTTGATATGAAGTCTTAAAATTCATTTGACATCTTGAATTTTGTTTTATTTCAGCAGTAGGCGGTTTGGATGATCTGCAGCCCCTGGTGTGGACGAATCTTGCCTCCCAATCAACTGCAGTCATCCTTGGAAGATGCGGTAAGATTTGAGATCTGCTCGCTGCAAACTTTCCCCACCTTTTACTTGTCAATTGATGTTGACCTGGTTTGACCTTGACCTCTTGACTTCCTCTGACAGGATGCAGAAGAGAAGGACCCATCCCAAGGAGCAGAAGAGGACCCAGTTCATCAGCCAGAGAGCCTGATAGAGAAGCTTTTTTCATTTATCCCTCTGTCCTCCTTACTCTAACATGACTAACCATCTCCCTTCCCCTTCTCTACTCTCAACTCTCTTATGCCCTTTCCCAAAGTAACAGTGCCCTTTTGCTAACTTATTTTTCAAATAATTTTGTAATTTTTGTTTATAATTTTGTGAATTTTTGCAATTGATTTGTGAATTTCTACTTCATTTCTGTAATTGTCTTGATTTTTTACTAATCTTTTGTCAGTTGTATATTTTCAGGGGTTCAGATGAGGGACGACGACAGAAGAGGACTTTGGCCGGCCAAACGAAGAAGAGGACTGCATTGCCCAGCTATGAGCAAAAAGCAACATTGGCCAGAGTGGTAAGAACATACTGCATTTGTTGCTATTTTGATTGCCTGTTGTTTTTGTTCTAAGTTGATCAAAACATTTAGGGTATTTCTTTAACATCCTGACTCTCTGTGTTAATAGGAGGATGCCTGGATCCCAATGTTAGGAACAACTTCCTTGTTTGTCAGGAGGAGGGTGGGGAGCAGGGAGGGGAATTAACTGCTGACAAGCAGAGAAGAAAAGGTAAGATTCATGTGATGAAATCTATCTTGTGTGGATTTCTTGGGCTATTGTTCAGTTGATATGAAGTCTTAAAATTCATTTGACATCTTGAATTTTGTTTTATTTCAGCAGTAGGCGGTTTGGATGATCTGCAGCCCCTGGTGTGGACGAATCTTGCCTCCCAATCAACTGCAGTCATCCTTGGAAGATGCGGTAAGATTTGAGATCTGCTCGCTGCAAACTTTCCCCACCTTTTACTTGTCAATTGATGTTGACCTGGTTTGGCCTTGACCTCTTGACTTCCTCTGACAGGATGCAGAAGGGAAGGACCCATCCCAAGGAGCAGAAGAGGACCCAGTTCATCAGCCAGAGAGCCTGATAGAGAAGCTTTTTTCATTTATCTCTCTGTCCTCCTTACTCTAACATGACTAACCATCTCCCTTCCCCTTCTCTACTCTCAACTCTCTTATGCCCTTTCCCAAAGTAACAGTGCCCTTTTGCTAACTTATTTTTCAAATAATTTTGTAATTTTTGTTTATAATTTTGTAATTTTTGTTTATAATTTTGTGAATTTTTGCAATTGATTTGTGAATTTCTACTTCATTTCTGTAATTGTCTTGATTTTTTACTAATCTTTTGTCAGTTGTATATTTTCAGGGGTTCAGATGAGGGACGACGACAGAAGAGGACTTTGGCCGGCCGAACGAAGAAGAGGACTGCATTGCCCAGCTATGAGCAAAAAGCAACATTGGCCAGAGTGGTAAGAACAGACTGCATTTGTTGCTATTTTGATTGCCTGTTGTTTTTGTTCTAAGTTGATTAAAACATTTAGGATATTTCTTTAACATCCTGACTCTCTGTGTTAATAGGAGGATGCCTGGATCCCAATGTTAGGAACAACTTCCTTGTTTGTCAGGAGGAGGGTGGGGAGCAGGGAGGGGAATTAACTGCTGACAAGCAGAGAAGAAAAGGTAAGATTCATGTGATGAAATCTATCTTGTGTGGATTTCTTGGGCTATTGTTCAGTTGATATGAAGTCTTAAAATTCATTTGACATCTTGAATTTTGTTTTATTTCAGCAGTAGGCGGTTTGGATGATCTGCAGCCCCTGGTGTGGACGAATCTTGCCTCCCAATCAACTGCAGTCATCCTTGGAAGATGCGGTAAGATTTGAGATCTGCTCGCTGCAAACTTTCCCCACCTTTTACTTGTCAATTGATGATGACCTGGTTTGGCCTTGACCTCTTGACTTCCTCTGACAGGATGCAGAAGGGAAGGACCCATCCCAAGGAGCAGAAGAGGACCCAGTTCATCAGCCAGAGAGCCTGATAGAGAAGCTTTTTTCATTTATCCCTCTGTCCTCCTTACTCTAACATGACTAACCATCTCCCTTCCCCTTCTCTACTCTCAACTCTCTTATGCCCTTTCCCAAAGTAACAGTGCCCTTTTGCTAACTTATTTTTCAAATAATTTTGTAATTTTTGTTTATAATTTTGTGAATTTTTGCAATTGATTTGTGAATTTCTACTTCATTTCTGTAATTGTCTTGATTTTTTACTAATCTTTTGTCAGTTGTATATTTTCAGGGGTTCAGATGAGGGACGACGACAGAAGAGGACTTTGGCCGGCCAAAAGAAGAAGAGGACTGCATTGCCCAGCTATGAGCAAAAAGCAACATTGGCCAGAGTGGTAAGAACATACTGCATTTGTTGCTATTTTGATTGCCTGTTGTTTTTGTTCTAAGTTGATCAAAACATTTAGGGTATTTCTTTAACATCCTGACTCTCTGTGTTAATAGGAGGATGCCTGGATCCCAATGTTAGGAACAACTTCCTTGTTTGTCAGGAGGAGGGTGGGGAGCAGGGAGGGGAATTAACTGCTGACAAGCAGAGAAGAAAAGGTAAGATTCATGTGATGAAATCTATCTTGTGTGGATTTCTTGGGCTATTGTTCAGTTGATATGAAGTCTTAAAATTCATTTGACATCTTGAATTTTGTTTTATTTCAGCAGTAGGCGGTTTGGATGATCTGCAGCCCCTGGTGTGGACGAATCTTGCCTCCCAATCAACTGCAGTCATCGTTGGAAGATGCGGTAAGATTTGAGATCTGCTCGCTGCAAACTTTCCCCACCTTTTACTTGTCAATTGATGTTGACCTGGTTTGGCCTTGACCTCTTGACTTCCTCTGACAGGATGCAGAAGGGAAGGACCCATCCCAAGGAGCAGAAGAGGACCCAGTTCATCAGCCAGAGAGCCTGATAGAGAAGCTTTTTTCATTTATCCCTCTGTCCTCCTTACTCTAACATGACTAACCATCTCCCTTCCCCTTCTCTACTCTCAACTCTCTTATGCCCTTTCCCAAAGTAACAGTGCCCTTTTGCTAACTTATTTTTCAAATAATTTTGTAATTTTTGTTTATAATTTTGTGAATTTTTGCAATTGATTTGTGAATTTCTACTTCATTTCTGTAATTGTCTTGATTTTTTACTAATCTTTTGTCAGTTGTATATTTTCAGGGGTTCAGATGAGGGACGACGACAGAAGAGGACTTTGGCCGGCCAAACGAAGAAGAGGACTGCATTGCCCAGCTATGAGCAAAAAGCAACATTGGCCAGAGTGGTAAGAACATACTGCATTTGTTGCTATTTTGATTGCCTGTTGTTTTTGTTCTAAGTTGATCAAAACATTTAGGGTATTTCTTTAACATCCTGACTCTCTGTGTTAATAGGAGGATGCCTGGATCCCAATGTTAGGAACAACTTCCTTGTTTGTCAGGAGGAGGGTGGGGAGCAGGGAGGGGAATTAACTGCTGACAAGCAGAGAAGAAAAGGTAAGATTCATGTGATGAAATCTATCTTGTGTGGATTTCTTGGGCTATTGTTCAGTTGATATGAAGTCTTAAAATTCATTTGACATCTTGAATTTTGTTTTATTTCAGCAGTAGGCGGTTTGGATGATCTGCAGCCCCTGGTGTGGACGAATCTTGCCTCCCAATCAACTGCAGTCATCCTTGGAAGATGCGGTAAGATTTGAGATCTGCTCGCTGCAAACTTTCCCCACCTTTTACTTGTCAATTGATGTTGACCTGGTTTGGCCTTGACCTCTTGACTTCCTCTGACAGGATGCAGAAGAGAAGGACCCATCCCAAGGAGCAGAAGAGGACCCAGTTCATCAGCCAGAGAGCCTGATAGAGAAGCTTTTTTCATTTATCCCTCTGTCCTCCTTACTCTAACATGACTAACCATCTCCCTTCCCCTTCTCTACTCTCAACTCTCTTATGCCCTTTCCCAAAGTAACAGTGCCCTTTTGCTAACTTATTTTTCAAATAATTTTGTAATTTTTGTTTATAATTTTGTAATTTTTGTTTATAATTTTGTGAATTTTTGCAATTGATTTGTGAATTTCTACTTCATTTCTGTAATTGTCTTGATTTTTTACTAATCTTTTGTCAGTTGTATATTTTCAGGGGTTCAGATGAGGGACGACGACAGAAGAGGACTTTGGCCGGCCAAACGAAGAAGAGGACTGCATTGCCCAGCTATGAGCAAAAAGCAACATTGGCCAGAGTGGTAAGAACATACTGCATTTGTTGCTATTTTGATTGCCTGTTGTTTTTGTTCTAAGTTGATCAAAACATTTAGGGTATTTCTTTAACATCCTGACTCTCTGTGTTAATAGGAGGATGCCTGGATCCCAATGTTAGGAACAACTTCCTTGTTTGTCAGGAGGAGGGTGGGGAGCAGGGAGGGGAATTAACTGCTGACAAGCAGAGAAGAAAAGGTAAGATTCATGTGATGAAATCTATCTTGTGTGGATTTCTTGGGCTATTGTTCAGTTGATATGAAGTCTTAAAATTCATTTGACATCTTGAATTTTGTTTTATTTCAGCAGTAGGCGGTTTGGATGATCTGCAGCCCCTGGTGTGGACGAATCTTGCCTCCCAATCAACTGCAGTCATCGTTGGAAGATGCGGTAAGATTTGAGATCTGCTCGCTGCAAACTTTCCCCACCTTTTACTTGTCAATTGATGTTGACCTGGTTTGGCCTTGACCTCTTGACTTCCTCTGACAGGATGCAGAAGAGAAGGACCCATCCCAAGGAGCAGAAGAGGACCCAGTTCATCAGCCAGAGAGCCTGATAGAGAAGCTTTTTTCATTTATCCCTCTGTCCTCCTTACTCTAACATGACTAACCATCTCCCTTCCCCTTCTCTACTCTCAACTCTCTTATGCCCTTTCCCAAAGTAACAGTGCCCTTTTGCTAACTTATTTTTCAAATAATTTTGTAATTTTTGTTTATAATTTTGTGAATTTTTGCAATTGATTTGTGAATTTCTACTTCATTTCTGTAATTGTCTTGATTTTTTACTAATCTTTTGTCAGTTGTATATTTTCAGGGGTTCAGATGAGGGACGACGACAGAAGAGGACTTTGGCCGGCCAAACGAAGAAGAGGACTGCATTGCCCAGCTATGAGCAAAAAGCAACATTGGCCAGAGTGGTAAGAACATACTGCATTTGTTGCTATTTTGATTGCCTGTTGTTTTTGTTCTAAGTTGATCAAAACATTTAGGGTATTTCTTTAACATCCTGACTCTCTGTGTTAATAGGAGGATGCCTGGATCCCAATGTTAGGAACAACTTCCTTGTTTGTCAGGAGGAGGGTGGGGAGCAGGGAGGGGAATTAACTGCTGACAAGCAGAGAAGAAAAGGTAAGATTCATGTGATGAAATCTATCTTGTGTGGATTTCTTGGGCTATTGTTCAGTTGATATGAAGTCTTAAAATTCATTTGACATCTTGAATTTTGTTTTATTTCAGCAGTAGGCGGTTTGGATGATCTGCAGCCCCTGGTGTGGACGAATCTTGCCTCCCAATCAACTGCAGTCATCCTTGGAAGATGCGGTAAGATTTGAGATCTGCTCGCTGCAAACTTTCCCCACCTTTTACTTGTCAATTGATGTTGACCTGGTTTGGCCTTGACCTCTTGACTTCCTCTGACAGGATGCAGAAGAGAAGGACCCATCCCAAGGAGCAGAAGAGGACCCAGTTCATCAGCCAGAGAGCCTGATAGAGAAGCTTTTTTCATTTATCCCTCTGTCCTCCTTACTCTAACATGACTAACCATCTCCCTTCCCCTTCTCTACTCTCAACTCTCTTATGCCCTTTCCCAAAGTAACAGTGCCCTTTTGCTAACTTATTTTTCAAATAATTTTGTAATTTTTGTTTATAATTTTGTAATTTTTGTTTATAATTTTGTGAATTTTTGCAATTGATTTGTGAATTTCTACTTCATTTCTGTAATTGTCTTGATTTTTTACTAATCTTTTGTCAGTTGTATATTTTCAGGGGTTCAGATGAGGGACGACGACAGAAGAGGACTTTGGCCGGCCAAACGAAGAAGAGGACTGCATTGCCCAGCTATGAGCAAAAAGCAACATTGGCCAGAGTGGTAAGAACATACTGCATTTGTTGCTATTTTGATTGCCTGTTGTTTTTGTTCTAAGTTGATCAAAACATTTAGGGTATTTCTTTAACATCCTGACTCTCTGTGTTAATAGGAGGATGCCTGGATCCCAATGTTAGGAACAACTTCCTTGTTTGTCAGGAGGAGGGTGGGGAGCAGGGAGGGGAATTAACTGCTGACAAGCAGAGAAGAAAAGGTAAGATTCATGTGATGAAATCTATCTTGTGTGGATTTCTTGGGCTATTGTTCAGTTGATATGAAGTCTTAAAATTCATTTGACATCTTGAATTTTGTTTTATTTCAGCAGTAGGCGGTTTGGATGATCTGCAGCCCCTGGTGTGGACGAATCTTGCCTCCCAATCAACTGCAGTCATCGTTGGAAGATGCGGTAAGATTTGAGATCTGCTCGCTGCAAACTTTCCCCACCTTTTACTTGTCAATTGATGATGACCTGGTTTGGCCTTGACCTCTTGACTTCCTCTGACAGGATGCAGAAGGGAAGGACCCATCCCAAGGAGCAGAAGAGGACCCAGTTCATCAGCCAGAGAGCCTGATAGAGAAGCTTTTTTCATTTATCCCTCTGTCCTCCTTACTCTAACATGACTAACCATCTCCCTTCCCCTTCTCTACTCTCAACTCTCTTATGCCCTTTCCCAAAGTAACAGTGCCCTTTTGCTAACTTATTTTTCAAATAATTTTGTAATTTTTGTTTATAATTTTGTGAATTTTTGCAATTGATTTGTGAATTTCTACTTCATTTCTGTAATTGTCTTGATTTTTTACTAATCTTTTGTCAGTTGTATATTTTCAGGGGTTCAGATGAGGGACGACGACAGAAGAGGACTTTGACCGGCCAAACGAAGAAGAGGACTGCATTGCCCAGCTATGAGCAAAAAGCAACATTGGCCAGAGTGGTAAGAACATACTGCATTTGTTGCTATTTTGATTGCCTGTTGTTTTTGTTCTAAGTTGATCAAAACATTTAGGGTATTTCTTTAACATCCTGACTCTCTGTGTTAATAGGAGGATGCCTGGATCCCAATGTTAGGAACAACTTCCTTGTTTGTCAGGAGGAGGGTGGGGAGCAGGGAGGGGAATTAACTGCTGACAAGCAGAGAAGAAAAGGTAAGATTCATGTGATGAAATCTATCTTGTGTGGATTTCTTGGGCTATTGTTCAGTTGATATGAAGTCTTAAAATTCATTTGACATCTTGAATTTTGTTTTATTTCAGCAGTAGGCGGTTTGGATGATCTGCAGCCCCTGGTGTGGACGAATCTTGCCTCCCAATCAACTGCAGTCATCGTTGGAAGATGCGGTAAGATTTGAGATCTGCTCGCTGCAAACTTTCCCCACCTTTTACTTGTCAATTGATGTTGACCTGGTTTGGCCTTGACCTCTTGACTTCCTCTGACAGGATGCAGAAGGGAAGGACCCATCCCAAGGAGCAGAAGAGGACCCAGTTCATCAGCCAGAGAGCCTGATAGAGAAGCTTTTTTCATTTATCCCTCTGTCCTCCTTACTCTAACATGACTAACCATCTCCCTTCCCCTTCTCTACTCTCAACTCTCTTATGCCCTTTCCCAAAGTAACAGTGCCCTTTTGCTAACTTATTTTTCAAATAATTTTGTAATTTTTGTTTATAATTTTGTGAATTTTTGCAATTGATTTGTGAATTTCTACTTCATTTCTGTAATTGTCTTGATTTTTTACTAATCTTTTGTCAGTTGTATATTTTCAGGGGTTCAGATGAGGGACGACGACAGAAGAGGACTTTGGCCGGCCAAACGAAGAAGAGGACTGCATTGCCCAGCTATGAGCAAAAAGCAACATTGGCCAGAGTGGTAAGAACATACTGCATTTGTTGCTATTTTGATTGCCTGTTGTTTTTGTTCTAAGTTGATCAAAACATTTAGGGTATTTCTTTAACATCCTGACTCTCTGTGTTAATAGGAGGATGCCTGGATCCCAATGTTAGGAACAACTTCCTTGTTTGTCAGGAGGAGGGTGGGGAGCAGGGAGGGGAATTAACTGCTGACAAGCAGAGAAGAAAAGGTAAGATTCATGTGATGAAATCTATCTTGTGTGGATTTCTTGGGCTATTGTTCAGTTGATATGAAGTCTTAAAATTCATTTGACATCTTGAATTTTGTTTTATTTCAGCAGTAGGCGGTTTGGATGATCTGCAGCCCCTGGTGTGGACGAATCTTGCCTCCCAATCAACTGCAGTCATCGTTGGAAGATGCGGTAAGATTTGAGATCTGCTCGCTGCAAACTTTCCCCACCTTTTACTTGTCAATTGATGTTGACCTGGTTTGGCCTTGACCTCTTGACTTCCTCTGACAGGATGCAGAAGGGAAGGACCCATCCCAAGGAGCAGAAGAGGACCCAGTTCATCAGCCAGAGAGCCTGATAGAGAAGCTTTTTTCATTTATCCCTCTGTCCTCCTTACTCTAACATGACTAACCATCTCCCTTCCCCTTCTCTACTCTCAACTCTCTTATGCCCTTTCCCAAAGTAACAGTGCCCTTTTGCTAACTTATTTTTCAAATAATTTTGTAATTTTTGTTTATAATTTTGTGAATTTTTGCAATTGATTTGTGAATTTCTACTTCATTTCTGTAATTGTCTTGATTTTTTACTAATCTTTTGTCAGTTGTATATTTTCAGGGGTTCAGATGAGGGACGACGACAGAAGAGGACTTTGGCCGGCCAAACGAAGAAGAGGACTGCATTGCCCAGCTATGAGCAAAAAGCAACATTGGCCAGAGTGGTAAGAACATACTGCATTTGTTGCTATTTTGATTGCCTGTTGTTTTTGTTCTAAGTTGATCAAAACATTTAGGGTATTTCTTTAACATCCTGACTCTCTGTGTTAATAGGAGGATGCCTGGATCCCAATGTTAGGAACAACTTCCTTGTTTGTCAGGAGGAGGGTGGGGAGCAGGGAGGGGAATTAACTGCTGACAAGCAGAGAAGAAAAGGTAAGATTCATGTGATGAAATCTATCTTGTGTGGATTTCTTGGGCTATTGTTCAGTTGATATGAAGTCTTAAAATTCATTTGACATCTTGAATTTTGTTTTATTTCAGCAGTAGGCGGTTTGGATGATCTGCAGCCCCTGGTGTGGACGAATCTTGCCTCCCAATCAACTGCAGTCATCGTTGGAAGATGCGGTAAGATTTGAGATCTGCTCGCTGCAAACTTTCCCCACCTTTTACTTGTCAATTGATGTTGACCTGGTTTGGCCTTGACCTCTTGACTTCCTCTGACAGGATGCAGAAGGGAAGGACCCATCCCAAGGAGCAGAAGAGGACCCAGTTCATCAGCCAGAGAGCCTGATAGAGAAGCTTTTTTCATTTATCTCTCTGTCCTCCTTACTCTAACATGACTAACCATCTCCCTTCCCCTTCTCTACTCTCAACTCTCTTATGCCCTTTCCCAAAGTAACAGTGCCCTTTTGCTAACTTATTTTTCAAATAATTTTGTAATTTTTGTTTATAATTTTGTAATTTTTGTTTATAATTTTGTGAATTTTTGCAATTGATTTGTGAATTTCTACTTCATTTCTGTAATTGTCTTGATTTTTTACTAATCTTTTGTCAGTTGTATATTTTCAGGGGTTCAGATGAGGGACGACGACAGAAGAGGACTTTGGCCGGCCAAACGAAGAAGAGGACTGCATTGCCCAGCTATGAGCAAAAAGCAACATTGGCCAGAGTGGTAAGAACATACTGCATTTGTTGCTATTTTGATTGCCTGTTGTTTTTGTTCTAAGTTGATCAAAACATTTAGGGTATTTCTTTAACATCCTGACTCTCTGTGTTAATAGGAGGATGCCTGGATCCCAATGTTAGGAACAACTTCCTTGTTTGTCAGGAGGAGGGTGGGGAGCAGGGAGGGGAATTAACTGCTGACAAGCAGAGAAGAAAAGGTAAGATTCATGTGATGAAATCTATCTTGTGTGGATTTCTTGGGCTATTGTTCAGTTGATATGAAGTCTTAAAATTCATTTGACATCTTGAATTTTGTTTTATTTCAGCAGTAGGCGGTTTGGATGATCTGCAGCCCCTGGTGTGGACGAATCTTGCCTCCCAATCAACTGCAGTCATCCTTGGAAGATGCGGTAAGATTTGAGATCTGCTCGCTGCAAACTTTCCCCACCTTTTACTTGTCAATTGATGTTGACCTGGTTTGGCCTTGACCTCTTGACTTCCTCTGACAGGATGCAGAAGGGAAGGACCCATCCCAAGGAGCAGAAGAGGACCCAGTTCATCAGCCAGAGAGCCTGATAGAGAAGCTTTTTTCATTTATCCCTCTGTCCTCCTTACTCTAACATGACTAACCATCTCCCTTCCCCTTCTCTACTCTCAACTCTCTTATGCCCTTTCCCAAAGTAACAGTGCCCTTTTGCTAACTTATTTTTCAAATAATTTTGTAATTTTTGTTTATAATTTTGTGAATTTTTGCAATTGATTTGTGAATTTCTACTTCATTTCTGTAATTGTCTTGATTTTTTACTAATCTTTTGTCAGTTGTATATTTTCAGGGGTTCAGATGAGGGACGACGACAGAAGAGGACTTTGGCCGGCCAAACGAAGAAGAGGACTGCATTGCCCAGCTATGAGCAAAAAGCAACATTGGCCAGAGTGGTAAGAACATACTGCATTTGTTGCTATTTTGATTGCCTGTTGTTTTTGTTCTAAGTTGATCAAAACATTTAGGGTATTTCTTTAACATCCTGACTCTCTGTGTTAATAGGAGGATGCCTGGATCCCAATGTTAGGAACAACTTCCTTGTTTGTCAGGAGGAGGGTGGGGAGCAGGGAGGGGAATTAACTGCTGACAAGCAGAGAAGAAAAGGTAAGATTCATGTGATGAAATCTATCTTGTGTGGATTTCTTGGGCTATTGTTCAGTTGATATGAAGTCTTAAAATTCATTTGACATCTTGAATTTTGTTTTATTTCAGCAGTAGGCGGTTTGGATGATCTGCAGCCCCTGGTGTGGACGAATCTTGCCTCCCAATCAACTGCAGTCATCGTTGGAAGATGCGGTAAGATTTGAGATCTGCTCGCTGCAAACTTTCCCCACCTTTTACTTGTCAATTGATGTTGACCTGGTTTGGCCTTGACCTCTTGACTTCCTCTGACAGGATGCAGAAGGGAAGGACCCATCCCAAGGAGCAGAAGAGGACCCAGTTCATCAGCCAGAGAGCCTGATAGAGAAGCTTTTTTCATTTATCTCTCTGTCCTCCTTACTCTAACATGACTAACCATCTCCCTTCCCCTTCTCTACTCTCAACTCTCTTATGCCCTTTCCCAAAGTAACAGTGCCCTTTTGCTAACTTATTTTTCAAATAATTTTGTAATTTTTGTTTATAATTTTGTAATTTTTGTTTATAATTTTGTGAATTTTTGCAATTGATTTGTGAATTTCTACTTCATTTCTGTAATTGTCTTGATTTTTTACTAATCTTTTGTCAGTTGTATATTTTCAGGGGTTCAGATGAGGGACGACGACAGAAGAGGACTTTGGCCGGCCGAACGAAGAAGAGGACTGCATTGCCCAGCTATGAGCAAAAAGCAACATTGGCCAGAGTGGTAAGAACAGACTGCATTTGTTGCTATTTTGATTGCCTGTTGTTTTTGTTCTAAGTTGATCAAAACATTTAGGATATTTCTTTAACATCCTGACTCTCTGTGTTAATAGGAGGATGCCTGGATCCCAATGTTAGGAACAACTTCCTTGTTTGTCAGGAGGAGGGTGGGGAGCAGGGAGGGGAATTAACTGCTGACAAGCAGAGAAGAAAAGGTAAGATTCATGTGATGAAATCTATCTTGTGTGGATTTCTTGGGCTATTGTTCAGTTGATATGAAGTCTTAAAATTCATTTGACATCTTGAATTTTGTTTTATTTCAGCAGTAGGCGGTTTGGATGATCTGCAGCCCCTGGTGTGGACGAATCTTGCCTCCCAATCAACTGCAGTCATCGTTGGAAGATGCGGTAAGATTTGAGATCTGCTCGCTGCAAACTTTCCCCACCTTTTACTTGTCAATTGATGTTGACCTGGTTTGGCCTTGACCTCTTGACTTCCTCTGACAGGATGCAGAAGGGAAGGACCCATCCCAAGGAGCAGAAGAGGACCCAGTTCATCAGCCAGAGAGCCTGATAGAGAAGCTTTTTTCATTTATCCCTCTGTCCTCCTTACTCTAACATGACTAACCATCTCCCTTCCCCTTCTCTACTCTCAACTCTCTTATGCCCTTTCCCAAAGTAACAGTGCCCTTTTGCTAACTTATTTTTCAAATAATTTTGTAATTTTTGTTTATAATTTTGTGAATTTTTGCAATTGATTTGTGAATTTCTACTTCATTTCTGTAATTGTCTTGATTTTTTACTAATCTTTTGTCAGTTGTATATTTTCAGGGGTTCAGATGAGGGACGACGACAGAAGAGGACTTTGGCCGGCCAAACGAAGAAGAGGACTGCATTGCCCAGCTATGAGCAAAAAGCAACATTGGCCAGAGTGGTAAGAACATACTGCATTTGTTGCTATTTTGATTGCCTGTTGTTTTTGTTCTAAGTTGATCAAAACATTTAGGGTATTTCTTTAACATCCTGACTCTCTGTGTTAATAGGAGGATGCCTGGATCCCAATGTTAGGAACAACTTCCTTGTTTGTCAGGAGGAGGGTGGGGAGCAGGGAGGGGAATTAACTGCTGACAAGCAGAGAAGAAAAGGTAAGATTCATGTGATGAAATCTATCTTGTGTGGATTTCTTGGGCTATTGTTCAGTTGATATGAAGTCTTAAAATTCATTTGACATCTTGAATTTTGTTTTATTTCAGCAGTAGGCGGTTTGGATGATCTGCAGCCCCTGGTGTGGACGAATCTTGCCTCCCAATCAACTGCAGTCATCGTTGGAAGATGCGGTAAGATTTGAGATCTGCTCGCTGCAAACTTTCCCCACCTTTTACTTGTCAATTGATGTTGACCTGGTTTGGCCTTGACCTCTTGACTTCCTCTGACAGGATGCAGAAGGGAAGGACCCATCCCAAGGAGCAGAAGAGGACCCAGTTCATCAGCCAGAGAGCCTGATAGAGAAGCTTTTTTCATTTATCCCTCTGTCCTCCTTACTCTAACATGACTAACCATCTCCCTTCCCCTTCTCTACTCTCAACTCTCTTATGCCCTTTCCCAAAGTAACAGTGCCCTTTTGCTAACTTATTTTTCAAATAATTTTGTAATTTTTGTTTATAATTTTGTGAATTTTTGCAATTGATTTGTGAATTTCTACTTCATTTCTGTAATTGTCTTGATTTTTTACTAATCTTTTGTCAGTTGTATATTTTCAGGGGTTCAGATGAGGGACGACGACAGAAGAGGACTTTGGCCGGCCAAACGAAGAAGAGGACTGCATTGCCCAGCTATGAGCAAAAAGCAACATTGGCCAGAGTGGTAAGAACATACTGCATTTGTTGCTATTTTGATTGCCTGTTGTTTTTGTTCTAAGTTGATCAAAACATTTAGGGTATTTCTTTAACATCCTGACTCTCTGTGTTAATAGGAGGATGCCTGGATCCCAATGTTAGGAACAACTTCCTTGTTTGTCAGGAGGAGGGTGGGGAGCAGGGAGGGGAATTAACTGCTGACAAGCAGAGAAGAAAAGGTAAGATTCATGTGATGAAATCTATCTTGTGTGGATTTCTTGGGCTATTGTTCAGTTGATATGAAGTCTTAAAATTCATTTGACATCTTGAATTTTGTTTTATTTCAGCAGTAGGCGGTTTGGATGATCTGCAGCCCCTGGTGTGGACGAATCTTGCCTCCCAATCAACTGCAGTCATCGTTGGAAGATGCGGTAAGATTTGAGATCTGCTCGCTGCAAACTTTCCCCACCTTTTACTTGTCAATTGATGTTGACCTGGTTTGGCCTTGACCTCTTGACTTCCTCTGACAGGATGCAGAAGAGAAGGACCCATCCCAAGGAGCAGAAGAGGACCCAGTTCATCAGCCAGAGAGCCTGATAGAGAAGCTTTTTTCATTTATCCCTCTGTCCTCCTTACTCTAACATGACTAACCATCTCCCTTCCCCTTCTCTACTCTCAACTCTCTTATGCCCTTTCCCAAAGTAACAGTGCCCTTTTGCTAACTTATTTTTCAAATAATTTTGTAATTTTTGTTTATAATTTTGTAATTTTTGTTTATAATTTTGTGAATTTTTGCAATTGATTTGTGAATTTCTACTTCATTTCTGTAATTGTCTTGATTTTTTACTAATCTTTTGTCAGTTGTATATTTTCAGGGGTTCAGATGAGGGACGACGACAGAAGAGGACTTTGGCCGGCCAAACGAAGAAGAGGACTGCATTGCCCAGCTATGAGCAAAAAGCAACATTGGCCAGAGTGGTAAGAACATACTGCATTTGTTGCTATTTTGATTGCCTGTTGTTTTTGTTCTAAGTTGATCAAAACATTTAGGGTATTTCTTTAACATCCTGACTCTCTGTGTTAATAGGAGGATGCCTGGATCCCAATGTTAGGAACAACTTCCTTGTTTGTCAGGAGGAGGGTGGGGAGCAGGGAGGGGAATTAACTGCTGACAAGCAGAGAAGAAAAGGTAAGATTCATGTGATGAAATCTATCTTGTGTGGATTTCTTGGGCTATTGTTCAGTTGATATGAAGTCTTAAAATTCATTTGACATCTTGAATTTTGTTTTATTTCAGCAGTAGGCGGTTTGGATGATCTGCAGCCCCTGGTGTGGACGAATCTTGCCTCCCAATCAACTGCAGTCATCGTTGGAAGATGCGGTAAGATTTGAGATCTGCTCGCTGCAAACTTTCCCCACCTTTTACTTGTCAATTGATGTTGACCTGGTTTGGCCTTGACCTCTTGACTTCCTCTGACAGGATGCAGAAGAAAAGGACCCATCCCAAGGAGCAGAAGAGGACCCAGTTCATCAGCCAGAGAGCCTGATAGAGAAGCTTTTTTCATTTATCCCTCTGTCCTCCTTACTCTAACATGACTAACCATCTCCCTTCCCCTTCTCTACTCTCAACTCTCTTATGCCCTTTCCCAAAGTAACAGTGCCCTTTTGCTAACTTATTTTTCAAATAATTTTGTAATTTTTGTTTATAATTTTGTGAATTTTTGCAATTGATTTGTGAATTTCTACTTCATTTCTGTAATTGTCTTGATTTTTTACTAATCTTTTGTCAGTTGTATATTTTCAGGGGTTCAGATGAGGGACGACGACAGAAGAGGACTTTGGCCGGCCAAACGAAGAAGAGGACTGCATTGCCCAGCTATGAGCAAAAAGCAACATTGGCCAGAGTGGTAAGAACATACTGCATTTGTTGCTATTTTGATTGCCTGTTGTTTTTGTTCTAAGTTGATCAAAACATTTAGGGTATTTCTTTAACATCCTGACTCTCTGTGTTAATAGGAGGATGCCTGGATCCCAATGTTAGGAACAACTTCCTTGTTTGTCAGGAGGAGGGTGGGGAGCAGGGAGGGGAATTAACTGCTGACAAGCAGAGAAGAAAAGGTAAGATTCATGTGATGAAATCTATCTTGTGTGGATTTCTTGGGCTATTGTTCAGTTGATATGAAGTCTTAAAATTCATTTGACATCTTGAATTTTGTTTTATTTCAGCAGTAGGCGGTTTGGATGATCTGCAGCCCCTGGTGTGGACGAATCTTGCCTCCCAATCAACTGCAGTCATCCTTGGAAGATGCGGTAAGATTTGAGATCTGCTCGCTGCAAACTTTCCCCACCTTTTACTTGTCAATTGATGTTGACCTGGTTTGGCCTTGACCTCTTGACTTCCTCTGACAGGATGCAGAAGAGAAGGACCCATCCCAAGGAGCAGAAGAGGACCCAGTTCATCAGCCAGAGAGCCTGATAGAGAAGCTTTTTTCATTTATCCCTCTGTCCTCCTTACTCTAACATGACTAACCATCTCCCTTCCCCTTCTCTACTCTCAACTCTCTTATGCCCTTTCCCAAAGTAACAGTGCCCTTTTGCTAACTTATTTTTCAAATAATTTTGTAATTTTTGTTTATAATTTTGTAATTTTTGTTTATAATTTTGTGAATTTTTGCAATTGATTTGTGAATTTCTACTTCATTTCTGTAATTGTCTTGATTTTTTACTAATCTTTTGTCAGTTGTATATTTTCAGGGGTTCAGATGAGGGACGACGACAGAAGAGGACTTTGGCCGGCCAAACGAAGAAGAGGACTGCATTGCCCAGCTATGAGCAAAAAGCAACATTGGCCAGAGTGGTAAGAACATACTGCATTTGTTGCTATTTTGATTGCCTGTTGTTTTTGTTCTAAGTTGATCAAAACATTTAGGGTATTTCTTTAACATCCTGACTCTCTGTGTTAATAGGAGGATGCCTGGATCCCAATGTTAGGAACAACTTCCTTGTTTGTCAGGAGGAGGGTGGGGAGCAGGGAGGGGAATTAACTGCTGACAAGCAGAGAAGAAAAGGTAAGATTCATGTGATGAAATCTATCTTGTGTGGATTTCTTGGGCTATTGTTCAGTTGATATGAAGTCTTAAAATTCATTTGACATCTTGAATTTTGTTTTATTTCAGCAGTAGGCGGTTTGGATGATCTGCAGCCCCTGGTGTGGACGAATCTTGCCTCCCAATCAACTGCAGTCATCCTTGGAAGATGCGGTAAGATTTGAGATCTGCTCGCTGCAAACTTTCCCCACCTTTTACTTGTCAATTGATGTTGACCTGGTTTGGCCTTGACCTCTTGACTTCCTCTGACAGGATGCAGAAGAGAAGGACCCATCCCAAGGAGCAGAAGAGGACCCAGTTCATCAGCCAGAGAGCCTGATAGAGAAGCTTTTTTCATTTATCCCTCTGTCCTCCTTACTCTAACATGACTAACCATCTCCCTTCCCCTTCTCTACTCTCAACTCTCTTATGCCCTTTCCCAAAGTAACAGTGCCCTTTTGCTAACTTATTTTTCAAATAATTTTGTAATTTTTGTTTATAATTTTGTGAATTTTTGCAATTGATTTGTGAATTTCTACTTCATTTCTGTAATTGTCTTGATTTTTTACTAATCTTTTGTCAGTTGTATATTTTCAGGGGTTCAGATGAGGGACGACGACAGAAGAGGACTTTGGCCGGCCAAACGAAGAAGAGGACTGCATTGCCCAGCTATGAGCAAAAAGCAACATTGGCCAGAGTGGTAAGAACATACTGCATTTGTTGCTATTTTGATTGCCTGTTGTTTTTGTTCTAAGTTGATCAAAACATTTAGGGTATTTCTTTAACATCCTGACTCTCTGTGTTAATAGGAGGATGCCTGGATCCCAATGTTAGGAACAACTTCCTTGTTTGTCAGGAGGAGGGTGGGGAGCAGGGAGGGGAATTAACTGCTGACAAGCAGAGAAGAAAAGGTAAGATTCATGTGATGAAATCTATCTTGTGTGGATTTCTTGGGCTATTGTTCAGTTGATATGAAGTCTTAAAATTCATTTGACATCTTGAATTTTGTTTTATTTCAGCAGTAGGCGGTTTGGATGATCTGCAGCCCCTGGTGTGGACGAATCTTGCCTCCCAATCAACTGCAGTCATCGTTGGAAGATGCGGTAAGATTTGAGATCTGCTCGCTGCAAACTTTCCCCACCTTTTACTTGTCAATTGATGTTGACCTGGTTTGGCCTTGACCTCTTGACTTCCTCTGACAGGATGCAGAAGAGAAGGACCCATCCCAAGGAGCAGAAGAGGACCCAGTTCATCAGCCAGAGAGCCTGATAGAGAAGCTTTTTTCATTTATCCCTCTGTCCTCCTTACTCTAACATGACTAACCATCTCCCTTCCCCTTCTCTACTCTCAACTCTCTTATGCCCTTTCCCAAAGTAACAGTGCCCTTTTGCTAACTTATTTTTCAAATAATTTTGTAATTTTTGTTTATAATTTTGTGAATTTTTGCAATTGATTTGTGAATTTCTACTTCATTTCTGTAATTGTCTTGATTTTTTACTAATCTTTTGTCAGTTGTATATTTTCAGGGGTTCAGATGAGGGACGACGACAGAAGAGGACTTTGGCCGGCCAAACGAAGAAGAGGACTGCATTGCCCAGCTATGAGCAAAAAGCAACATTGGCCAGAGTGGTAAGAACATACTGCATTTGTTGCTATTTTGATTGCCTGTTGTTTTTGTTCTAAGTTGATCAAAACATTTAGGGTATTTCTTTAACATCCTGACTCTCTGTGTTAATAGGAGGATGCCTGGATCCCAATGTTAGGAACAACTTCCTTGTTTGTCAGGAGGAGGGTGGGGAGCAGGGAGGGGAATTAACTGCTGACAAGCAGAGAAGAAAAGGTAAGATTCATGTGATGAAATCTATCTTGTGTGGATTTCTTGGGCTATTGTTCAGTTGATATGAAGTCTTAAAATTCATTTGACATCTTGAATTTTGTTTTATTTCAGCAGTAGGCGGTTTGGATGATCTGCAGCCCCTGGTGTGGACGAATCTTGCCTCCCAATCAACTGCAGTCATCGTTGGAAGATGCGGTAAGATTTGAGATCTGCTCGCTGCAAACTTTCCCCACCTTTTACTTGTCAATTGATGTTGACCTGGTTTGGCCTTGACCTCTTGACTTCCTCTGACAGGATGCAGAAGGGAAGGACCTATCCCAAGGAGCAGAAGAGGACCCAGTTCATCAGCCAGAGAGCCTGATAGAGAAGCTTTTTTCATTTATCCCTCTGTCCTCCTTACTCTAACATGACTAACCATCTCCCTTCCCCTTCTCTACTCTCAACTCTCTTATGCCCTTTCCCAAAGTAACAGTGCCCTTTTGCTAACTTATTTTTCAAATAATTTTGTAATTTTTGTTTATAATTTTGTAATTTTTGTTTATAATTTTGTGAATTTTTGCAATTGATTTGTGAATTTCTACTTCATTTCTGTAATTGTCTTGATTTTTTACTAATCTTTTGTCAGTTGTATATTTTCAGGGGTTCAGATGAGGGACGACGACAGAAGAGGACTTTGGCCGGCCAAAAGAAGAAGAGGACTGCATTGCCCAGCTATGAGCAAAAAGCAACATTGGCCAGAGTGGTAAGAACATACTGCATTTGTTGCTATTTTGATTGCCTGTTGTTTTTGTTCTAAGTTGATCAAAACATTTAGGGTATTTCTTTAACATCCTGACTCTCTGTGTTAATAGGAGGATGCCTGGATCCCAATGTTAGGAACAACTTCCTTGTTTGTCAGGAGGAGGGTGGGGAGCAGGGAGGGGAATTAACTGCTGACAAGCAGAGAAGAAAAGGTAAGATTCATGTGATGAAATCTATCTTGTGTGGATTTCTTGGGCTATTGTTCAGTTGATATGAAGTCTTAAAATTCATTTGACATCTTGAATTTTGTTTTATTTCAGCAGTAGGCGGTTTGGATGATCTGCAGCCCCTGGTGTGGACGAATCTTGCCTCCCAATCAACTGCAGTCATCCTTGGAAGATGCGGTAAGATTTGAGATCTGCTCGCTGCAAACTTTCCCCACCTTTTACTTGTCAATTGATGTTGACCTGGTTTGGCCTTGACCTCTTGACTTCCTCTGACAGGATGCAGAAGGGAAGGACCCATCCCAAGGAGCAGAAGAGGACCCAGTTCATCAGCCAGAGAGCCTGATAGAGAAGCTTTTTTCATTTATCCCTCTGTCCTCCTTACTCTAACATGACTAACCATCTCCCTTCCCCTTCTCTACTCTCAACTCTCTTATGCCCTTTCCCAAAGTAACAGTGCCCTTTTGCTAACTTATTTTTCAAATAATTTTGTAATTTTTGTTTATAATTTTGTAATTTTTGTTTATAATTTTGTGAATTTTTGCAATTGATTTGTGAATTTCTACTTCATTTCTGTAATTGTCTTGATTTTTTACTAATCTTTTGTCAGTTGTATATTTTCAGGGGTTCAGATGAGGGACGACGACAGAAGAGGACTTTGGCCGGCCGAACGAAGAAGAGGACTGCATTGCCCAGCTATGAGCAAAAAGCAACATTGGCCAGAGTGGTAAGAACAGACTGCATTTGTTGCTATTTTGATTGCCTGTTGTTTTTGTTCTAAGTTGATCAAAACATTTAGGATATTTCTTTAACATCCTGACTCTCTGTGTTAATAGGAGGATGCCTGGATCCCAATGTTAGGAACAACTTCCTTGTTTGTCAGGAGGAGGGTGGGGAGCAGGGAGGGGAATTAACTGCTGACAAGCAGAGAAGAAAAGGTAAGATTCATGTGATGAAATCTATCTTGTGTGGATTTCTTGGGCTATTGTTCAGTTGATATGAAGTCTTAAAATTCATTTGACATCTTGAATTTTGTTTTATTTCAGCAGTAGGCGGTTTGGATGATCTGCAGCCCCTGGTGTGGACGAATCTTGCCTCCCAATCAACTGCAGTCATCGTTGGAAGATGCGGTAAGATTTGAGATCTGCTCGCTGCAAACTTTCCCCACCTTTTACTTGTCAATTGATGATGACCTGGTTTGGCCTTGACCTCTTGACTTCCTCTGACAGGATGCAGAAGAGAAGGACCCATCCCAAGGAGCAGAAGAGGACCCAGTTCATCAGCCAGAGAGCCTGATAGAGAAGCTTTTTTCATTTATCCCTCTGTCCTCCTTACTCTAACATGACTAACCATCTCCCTTCCCCTTCTCTACTCTCAACTCTCTTATGCCCTTTCCCAAAGTAACAGTGCCCTTTTGCTAACTTATTTTTCAAATAATTTTGTAATTTTTGTTTATAATTTTGTGAATTTTTGCAATTGATTTGTGAATTTCTACTTCATTTCTGTAATTGTCTTGATTTTTTACTAATCTTTTGTCAGTTGTATATTTTCAGGGGTTCAGATGAGGGACGACGACAGAAGAGGACTTTGACCGGCCAAACGAAGAAGAGGACTGCATTGCCCAGCTATGAGCAAAAAGCAACATTGGCCAGAGTGGTAAGAACATACTGCATTTGTTGCTATTTTGATTGCCTGTTGTTTTTGTTCTAAGTTGATCAAAACATTTAGGGTATTTCTTTAACATCCTGACTCTCTGTGTTAATAGGAGGATGCCTGGATCCCAATGTTAGGAACAACTTCCTTGTTTGTCAGGAGGAGGGTGGGGAGCAGGGAGGGGAATTAACTGCTGACAAGCAGAGAAGAAAAGGTAAGATTCATGTGATGAAATCTATCTTGTGTGGATTTCTTGGGCTATTGTTCAGTTGATATGAAGTCTTAAAATTCATTTGACATCTTGAATTTTGTTTTATTTCAGCAGTAGGCGGTTTGGATGATCTGCAGCCCCTGGTGTGGACGAATCTTGCCTCCCAATCAACTGCAGTCATCCTTGGAAGATGCGGTAAGATTTGAGATCTGCTCGCTGCAAACTTTCCCCACCTTTTACTTGTCAATTGATGTTGACCTGGTTTGGCCTTGACCTCTTGACTTCCTCTGACAGGATGCAGAAGGGAAGGACCCATCCCAAGGAGCAGAAGAGGACCCAGTTCATCAGCCAGAGAGCCTGATATAGAAGCTTTTTTCATTTATCCCTCTGTCCTCCTTACTCTAACATGACTAACCATCTCCCTTCCCCTTCTCTACTCTCAACTCTCTTATGCCCTTTCCCAAAGTAACAGTGCCCTTTTGCTAACTTATTTTTCAAATAATTTTGTAATTTTTGTTTATAATTTTGTGAATTTTTGCAATTGATTTGTGAATTTCTACTTCATTTCTGTAATTGTCTTGATTTTTTACTAATCTTTTGTCAGTTGTATATTTTCAGGGGTTCAGATGAGGGACGACGACAGAAGAGGACTTTGGCCGGCCAAACGAAGAAGAGGACTGCATTGCCCAGCTATGAGCAAAAAGCAACATTGGCCAGAGTGGTAAGAACATACTGCATTTGTTGCTATTTTGATTGCCTGTTGTTTTTGTTCTAAGTTGATCAAAACATTTAGGGTATTTCTTTAACATCCTGACTCTCTGTGTTAATAGGAGGATGCCTGGATCCCAATGTTAGGAACAACTTCCTTGTTTGTCAGGAGGAGGGTGGGGAGCAGGGAGGGGAATTAACTGCTGACAAGCAGAGAAGAAAAGGTAAGATTCATGTGATGAAATCTATCTTGTGTGGATTTCTTGGGCTATTGTTCAGTTGATATGAAGTCTTAAAATTCATTTGACATCTTGAATTTTGTTTTATTTCAGCAGTAGGCGGTTTGGATGATCTGCAGCCCCTGGTGTGGACGAATCTTGCCTCCCAATCAACTGCAGTCATCCTTGGAAGATGCGGTAAGATTTGAGATCTGCTCGCTGCAAACTTTCCCCACCTTTTACTTGTCAATTGATGTTGACCTGGTTTGGCCTTGACCTCTTGACTTCCTCTGACAGGATGCAGAAGGGAAGGACCCATCCCAAGGAGCAGAAGAGGACCCAGTTCATCAGCCAGAGAGCCTGATAGAGAAGCTTTTTTCATTTATCCCTCTGTCCTCCTTACTCTAACATGACTAACCATCTCCCTTCCCCTTCTCTACTCTCAACTCTCTTATGCCCTTTCCCAAAGTAACAGTGCCCTTTTGCTAACTTATTTTTCAAATAATTTTGTAATTTTTGTTTATAATTTTGTGAATTTTTGCAATTGATTTGTGAATTTCTACTTCATTTCTGTAATTGTCTTGATTTTTTACTAATCTTTTGTCAGTTGTATATTTTCAGGGGTTCAGATGAGGGACGACGACAGAAGAGGACTTTGGCCGGCCAAACGAAGAAGAGGACTGCATTGCCCAGCTATGAGCAAAAAGCAACATTGGCCAGAGTGGTAAGAACATACTGCATTTGTTGCTATTTTGATTGCCTGTTGTTTTTGTTCTAAGTTGATCAAAACATTTAGGGTATTTCTTTAACATCCTGACTCTCTGTGTTAATAGGAGGATGCCTGGATCCCAATGTTAGGAACAACTTCCTTGTTTGTCAGGAGGAGGGTGGGGAGCAGGGAGGGGAATTAACTGCTGACAAGCAGAGAAGAAAAGGTAAGATTCATGTGATGAAATCTATCTTGTGTGGATTTCCTGGGCTATTGTTCAGTTGATATGAAGTCTTAAAATTCATTTGACATCTTGAATTTTGTTTTATTTCAGCAGTAGGCGGTTTGGATGATCTGCAGCCCCTGGTGTGGACGAATCTTGCCTCCCAATCAACTGCAGTCATCCTTGGAAGATGCGGTAAGATTTGAGATCTGCTCGCTGCAAACTTTCCCCACCTTTTACTTGTCAATTGATGTTGACCTGGTTTGGCCTTGACCTCTTGACTTCCTCTGACAGGATGCAGAAGGGAAGGACCCATCCCAAGGAGCAGAAGAGGACCCAGTTCATCAGCCAGAGAGCCTGATAGAGAAGCTTTTTTCATTTATCCCTCTGTCCTCCTTACTCTAACATGACTAACCATCTCCCTTCCCCTTCTCTACTCTCAACTCTCTTATGCCCTTTCCCAAAGTAACAGTGCCCTTTTGCTAACTTATTTTTCAAATAATTTTGTAATTTTTGTTTATAATTTTGTGAATTTTTGCAATTGATTTGTGAATTTCTACTTCATTTCTGTAATTGTCTTGATTTTTTACTAATCTTTTGTCAGTTGTATATTTTCAGGGGTTCAGATGAGGGACGACGACAGAAGAGGACTTTGGCCGGCCAAAAGAAGAAGAGGACTGCATTGCCCAGCTATGAGCAAAAAGCAACATTGGCCAGAGTGGTAAGAACATACTGCATTTGTTGCTATTTTGATTGCCTGTTGTTTTTGTTCTAAGTTGATCAAAACATTTAGGGTATTTCTTTAACATCCTGACTCTCTGTGTTAATAGGAGGATGCCTGGATCCCAATGTTAGGAACAACTTCCTTGTTTGTCAGGAGGAGGGTGGGGAGCAGGGAGGGGAATTAACTGCTGACAAGCAGAGAAGAAAAGGTAAGATTCATGTGATGAAATCTATCTTGTGTGGATTTCTTGGGCTATTGTTCAGTTGATATGAAGTCTTAAAATTCATTTGACATCTTGAATTTTGTTTTATTTCAGCAGTAGGCGGTTTGGATGATCTGCAGCCCCTGGTGTGGACGAATCTTGCCTCCCAATCAACTGCAGTCATCCTTGGAAGATGCGGTAAGATTTGAGATCTGCTCGCTGCAAACTTTCCCCACCTTTTACTTGTCAATTGATGTTGACCTGGTTTGGCCTTGACCTCTTGACTTCCTCTGACAGGATGCAGAAGAGAAGGACCCATCCCAAGGAGCAGAAGAGGACCCAGTTCATCAGCCAGAGAGCCTGATAGAGAAGCTTTTTTCATTTATCCCTCTGTCCTCCTTACTCTAACATGACTAACCATCTCCCTTCCCCTTCTCTACTCTCAACTCTCTTATGCCCTTTCCCAAAGTAACAGTGCCCTTTTGCTAACTTATTTTTCAAATAATTTTGTAATTTTTGTTTATAATTTTGTGAATTTTTGCAATTGATTTGTGAATTTCTACTTCATTTCTGTAATTGTCTTGATTTTTTACTAATCTTTTGTCAGTTGTATATTTTCAGGGGTTCAGATGAGGGACGACGACAGAAGAGGACTTTGGCCGGCCAAACGAAGAAGAGGACTGCATTGCCCAGCTATGAGCAAAAAGCAACATTGGCCAGAGTGGTAAGAACATACTGCATTTGTTGCTATTTTGATTGCCTGTTGTTTTTGTTCTAAGTTGATCAAAACATTTAGGGTATTTCTTTAACATCCTGACTCTCTGTGTTAATAGGAGGATGCCTGGATCCCAATGTTAGGAACAACTTCCTTGTTTGTCAGGAGGAGGGTGGGGAGCAGGGAGGGGAATTAACTGCTGACAAGCAGAGAAGAAAAGGTAAGATTCATGTGATGAAATCTATCTTGTGTGGATTTCTTGGGCTATTGTTCAGTTGATATGAAGTCTTAAAATTCATTTGACATCTTGAATTTTGTTTTATTTCAGCAGTAGGCGGTTTGGATGATCTGCAGCCCCTGGTGTGGACGAATCTTGCCTCCCAATCAACTGCAGTCATCCTTGGAAGATGCGGTAAGATTTGAGATCTGCTCGCTGCAAACTTTCCCCACCTTTTACTTGTCAATTGATGTTGACCTGGTTTGGCCTTGACCTCTTGACTTCCTCTGACAGGATGCAGAAGAGAAGGACCCATCCCAAGGAGCAGAAGAGGACCCAGTTCATCAGCCAGAGAGCCTGATAGAGAAGCTTTTTTCATTTATCCCTCTGTCCTCCTTACTCTAACATGACTAACCATCTCCTTTCCCCTTCTCTACTCTCAACTCTCTTATGCCCTTTCCCAAAGTAACAGTGCCCTTTTGCTAACTTATTTTTCAAATAATTTTGTAATTTTTGTTTATAATTTTGTGAATTTTTGCAATTGATTTGTGAATTTCTACTTCATTTCTGTAATTGTCTTGATTTTTTACTAATCTTTTGTCAGTTGTATACTTTCAGGGGTTCAGATGAGGGACGACGACAGAAGAGGACTTTGGCCGGCCAAAAGAAGAAGAGGACTGCATTGCCCAGCTATGAGCAAAAAGCAACATTGGCCAGAGTGGTAAGAACATACTGCATTTGTTGCTATTTTGATTGCCTGTTGTTTTTGTTCTAAGTTGATCAAAACATTTAGGGTATTTCTTTAACATCCTGACTCTCTGTGTTAATAGGAGGATGCCTGGATCCCTTGACCTCTTGATTTCCACTGACAGGATGCAGAAGAGAAGGATCAATCCCAAGGAGTAGAAGAGAAGGACCTAAGCCAAGTGGCGAAGAGAAGGGCCCATCCTAAGGAGCAAAGGTGAAGGACCCAACCCGAGGAGCAGAGGAGAAGGACCCATCCTACGGAACAGAAGAGGTGGACCAATTCCCATGAGCAGCAGAGAAGGACCCATCTTAAGGATTAGAAGAGAAGAAACCATCCTAAGGACCAGAAGAGAATGACTCATCCCAAGGAGAAGAAGAGAGGACCCCTCAAAGAGCAGACTAGAAGGACCCATCCAGAGAAACAGAAGAGAAGCACCCATCCCAAGGAGCAGAAGAGGACCCAGTTCATTAGCTGCGGGTGGGTAAGAAGTAGGGAATATAATTTGGCAAATAACAGACTAGAGGGTTAGATTCATATCAGAACAGTTGTATTTTCATAGGAAATTAAAAAGGGGGGCTGGGTTTGCTTTTGAGACAAAATTGTAAATCGTATTGAGCTATAAAGGAAATTGTTTATTATAGTATTCCTTTGACCCTTTGTTTGCAGTATTAATGAATCATTTGACCCTTGGTTTATTTTCTTTGCTAGCAGAAGCAACCTTGGCCGACCTAGATTCCTTATTGAGAAGAAGTATGTCTTGAACTCAACTGCAGGAATCATTGGAAGATGCAGAAGATTTAGGCTGGGATATTGGTCATAGAGGTACTAAGTCCAGTCAACAGAAGATGGAGAGTCCATTGCCCAGCTATGACCAGCAGAAAATATTGGCCAATGTGGTTAGTAACAATTTGCTCTTTTGAATCCCTCGCTTTAATTGTAATTTGATCAATGCAGCAAGTAATAGTATTACTCCGTTCTTACTTTTTGTGTTAGCAGGAGAATGGTTTAGCAAGCTTCAATCCCAGTGTAAGATACGACTCCATTATTTGTCAGCAGGAGCTTTAAGATAAGGGATCGATTGTTGCAAACCATGGACAAAAGGGTAAGATTCATGTCATAATGCCAGTACTCTCTAGATTTTTTGTGGGCTCATCCATACTATATTGAGATTGTTTCTCTACTTTTATTGAGCAGTTTAAGATAAACCTCTATCCAGAATCTTTAAGAGAAGAATCTCACCTGAAAGCAAGAGTGCTGAGCGTTTTGGGATAGACTGCTGTAAACCCTAGGATGATGGTAAGATGCGATGTGCCAATCCAGTATTCTGTTGATTTTCATCATTTTTTCCACTTTACAAGCGTAAGGAATTCTTTTACTATTTGATATTTTTTATTAATTGGTCAGGGTTAGATCTAGTGTAGTGCTAGTGTAGATCCCGAGACAAGCTGGTGACTTTCATCTGACAGAAAGTGTGCAAAATGTTTGAGGGAACAAAAGCAGCCAACTCAAGAATTGATGGTAAAATATTTTATATTTAGATGTGCTTCTGGCTCTCTGAAGACTTATAGCTCTCCAAGTGTCAAGAACATCCTTTTTCCTTTGACCTATAGATGTTCTTTGTTCATACATACAGGGTTGGGCTGGTTTTCATTCTCAAAAGAAGAGCATACAGTAACCTACCAGAAAAAAGTTCAAGGATTGGCTGTGACCAATTCAAGACATGATGTAAGACACAACGGCACATCTTGGACTGTCTGACTTTTGTTTTAGCTCACCTAAGCCAAGTTTTTATGATCAAAATTTGTTGTTGTCAGCGTTGTCATCATTCTTTTCTTTGTAAACTTTTTACAATTTCATCTTTTCTCGAGAACGTATAGAAATTTCATGGAAATCTCTCCCCGAAATATTAGGCTCCAAATTGTCAAATTACTACAAAAATGCCCTCAAGTATAGTTTAAATTGAAATTTGTGTAAATATTTGCCCTTTAAATCTTGATGAAGCTGACTCCAGTTTTGTGAAAAAAGTAGTTTAGAAAAATAGAACAAACTTTGGCTCAGAAAAAAAATTTCAATGACATCCATGTGATTGTAAAAGCCTTTGGACCTCTAAATTTGGCATTGTTTTCTCAAATGCATTGGTTGATTTTATATTGTTGAAACACAGTGCCTTACTTGTTTTTATTTTCATAGGTACTGAAGTCTATAAAATATAACTTTTTTTTACTTTTCATTTGTTAAACCGACATTTTTTTATTTGATAGAACACATCCTATGAATCGTCTGAGCTGTCTTGATATCTGTGGAAGAAAGAAAGTTGCGCAACACATCAAAATAAATTCAAGTTATGGATCATTAGAAATGAAAGGAGAGACATTTGTTGTTGAAGGAGATATAGAACTCTATTCTGAACAAGTGTGAAGGATTAGTGACCTTGTATTATGGATCTGTGACCTTATGTGAAGGATCTGTTATCTACATGTAGTGTGAAAATAAGTGACCTTGTATGAAAGTTCTGTGACCTTGTGTGAAGGACTTTGACCTTTTGTGAAGATATCTGTGACCTTATGAAAAGGTTATGTTGCCTTGTATTAAGGATCTGTAACCTTGTGTGAAGGATCTGTGACCTTTTGTGAAAGATCTGTGACCTTATGTGAAAATTTGTGATCAAGTGTGAAGGATCTGTGACTTATGTGAAGGATCTGTGACCTTGCATGAAGGATCTGTGACCTTATGTGAAGGATCTGTGACCTTGTGTAAAGGACCTGTGATCTTATGTGAAGGATTTTTGACCTTGAAGGATCTGTGACCTTATGTGAAGGATCTGTGACCTTTTGAGAAGGATCTGTGCATTTTCCAGCCTTTTTTCTTTCCTTTCTTTTGTTGATGTTTTGAACCAAAAAACTTATGTACTATCATCACCCCCAGCAGTAATTTCCTTGTTACATCAGTGTAGTATTGACCAGTTTATAAATCCATCAAATGAATGTATGTCTTGCATTCACCCTTAGACTTGCATTAATTTTTTGCCTTGGACACATGTGTGAATTTTTATCCCTGTTCTCCCTGGGAAGTTTTTAATGTCAGTGATTATACTCTAACCTTTGATGTTTAATACTGATTGGAAAGTTTAGGATGAGTGCAGTATAACAATTTTTTGTGTTACGTAGTATTAGGAAAAATTAATTGCCCAAACAACATGTAAACAATGTTACGGAATTCTCTTGTTACTAAGTTTTAGTTATTTAGGCTACAGCAAAAAATATTTCAGAATATATCGCATGGGCAAACATTCGATTATTAAAGGGGTACTATCAAATGGTCACTTTCTAGTGATCACTATCCTGAGAAAGTCCAGTTTTTTATCAATATAAATTTATGTCTATATTGCAAAATCCATAATTCTTGAAAATATTGTCTCATAAATAAATAGAGTGAGGTTCCGCCACTCAAATTTTTGCTTACTCTGCATTTTGCCGCGGTTCACAGGTTTCCATCATTTTTTCAAATTTTGAAATATTTTGTTTTTAATATATGGTTTTTCCTGGGCGGCAGAGGAGGCTTATTTTATTTTTGGATGCATTTTAGTGTGCATTTTGTTATGAATATGCAATATTGTATGAAAACTGCTTTGTTTGCATGTTATTTTCTTTGAAAAATAAACCTGGCCTAAACCTGGATGGTGCTCTGTAATGCAATTTAAGGGTTTTTAATAACCGTTTATATAGGCATCAAGTGTAGTGAAGAGACTGGTCATCTTAATTCATTATATGTGTGTTTTATGTCTATTTGTCTTGACATTTCAATTCATATACAATGTATGATGTACTACTTATAATAAGTGACATCTGCTTCCTAAAATCTTTTCAGAGTTATATGTATAACAGTAGCCATTATTTTCAAATATTCTTTTCAAAGTACATGTACATGTAATAACTTGTAAATTCAATATTCATGTTAATCTTCACAAATTATGAAAACAAATAAACAACATTGAATAACATGTAAATCTGAGTACTTTTTTAGCTCACCTGAGCTGAAAGCTCAAGTGAGCTTTTCTGATCACCCGTTGTCCGTCGTCCGTCCGTCTGTCCGTCTGTCCGTCCGTCCGTCCGTCTGTCCGTCCGTCTGTAAACTTTTCACATTTTCAACTTCTTCTCAAGAACCACTGGGCCAATTTTAACCAAACTTGGTACAAAGTATCCTTGGGTGAAGGGGAGTGTAAATTGTTAAAATAAAGGGCCAAGTCCCCTTACAAGGGGAGATAATCAAGAAAAGACAAAAATAGGGTGGGTTCATTAAAAAATCTTCTTCTCAAGAACCACTGGGCCAGAAAAGCTGAAACTTATGTGGAAGCATCCTGGGATAGTGTAGATTCTAAATTGTTAAAATCATGACCCCCGGGGGTAGGGCGGGGCCACAATAGGGAATCCAAGTTTTACATTGAAATACATAAGAAAAATCTTTAAAAATCTTCTTCTCAAGAACCACAAGGGCAGAAAAGCTTAAACTTATATGGAAGCATCCTGGGGTAGTGTAGATTCTAAATTGTTCAAATCATGACCCCCGGGGGTAGGGCGGGGCCACAATAGGGAATCCAAGTTTTACATTGAAATATATAGGAAAAATCTTAAAAAATCTTCTTCTCAAGAACCACTGGGCCAGAAATACTGAAACTTATATGGAAGCATGCTGGGGTAGTGTAGAATCTAAATTGTTCAAATCATGACCCCCGGGGGTAGGGCGGGGCCACAATAGGGAATCCAAGTTTTACATTGAAATATATAGGAAAAATCTTAAAAAATCTTCTTCTCAAAAACCACTGGGCCAGAAAAGCTGAAACTTATTTGGAAGCATCCTGGGGTAGTGTAGATTATAAACTATTCAAATCATGACCGCCCGGGGTAGGGCAGGGCCACAGTAGGGAATCCAAGTTTTACATTGAAATACATAAGAAAAATCTTTACAAATCTTCTTCTCAAGAACCACTGGGCCAGAAAAGCTGAAACTTATGTGGAAGCATCCTGGGTTAGTGTAGATTCTAAATTGTTTAAATCATGACCCCCGGGGGTAGGGCGGGGCCACAATAGGGAATCCAAGTTTTACATTGAAATACATAAGAAAAATCTTTAAAAATCTTCTTCTCAAGAACCACTGGGCCAGAAAAGCTGAAACTTATATTGAAGCATCCTGTAGATTATAAATTGTTCAAATCTTGACCCCTGGGGGTAGGGCGGGACACAATAGGGAATCCAAGTTTTACATTGAAATATATAAGAAAAATATTTAAAAATCTTCTTTTCAAGAACCACTCGACCAATAAAGCTGAGACATATTTAGAAGCATCCTGAGGTAGTGTAGATTCTAAATTGTTCAAATTTTGACCCCCGGGGGTTGGGCGGGGCCACAATAGGTATATTAAAAAGGGGGAAATCTGGTAAAGAACAGCATGGCCAAAGTTACTCAGGTGAGCGATGTGGCCCATGGGCCTCTTGTTTATTGCAGACATCTTAGAGAGTTTTGTAGTGAAATGTTATTGGAACTTTATATACTTATCAAATATAAAATATAACTGCTATAATTCTTCATGTTCATGATGTGATAACAAATAAACAGTAACTAATGTAAATCCAGGGTTTTTTTTTCTCTGTATTGCAGCGATCCAAGAGAGTATTTTGCAATGACTTTGGGAAATATATAGTTATCAAACTTGACACTGACATATACTGTTAATCTTTACTTTGTGCAGTACTGGTAAATGAAATTGAGGTTTTTCCTTCCTTTAATTTCCCCTCCTTCCTATTGTAGCCAATTAATTGAATTAATTAATTAAGATACATATATCTTTTTTTCAAATTAGTCCTTTGAATTTAAGATATTAAATTATTTGATGCATTACACATCAGTTCAATTAGAGATATCTTCAGGAATTCAAGATAATTTTCAATTCTGAATTAATTCACAAATTACTTCATTAATTGTTCATATATAACTTTAATTCATTTGCAGAGTTATCTGCACTCAATGATTGAATTTGTTGCTTTCTTCCAATGAATTAACAAATTCAACAACAGAATTAATAAATTATAATTAATTATTAGGGATGGCAATCGAATACAATATTGCTTATCGGTTAACCGCAAGACGTTCCGACCGATTAACCGGTTAGTCATATCGTATCAAAATACTCATTTTTTTTTACTTTTTTATGTATTTGTATTTATATACACAAGAAGACTGAAAGAGAGACGTGGTTAGAAGTTAGAAACATTCTGCTCATTATCTTGATCAGGAAACTATATGTACATATAAATTATTTTATTTCAATTTCAATAGTTAGACAAGAAAAAAAAATAAGAAAACCATGAATCTTGCATGAGAAATCAGATACAGAAAGATATCTTTCCAGTGCAGATGTCGCAAAAATTCATTCTTCATTGTCACAGTAATCAACACTGTGTCCGAACTTTAACTTATACAATGTTTTTCTAATAATATAATAGAGAACGGCAAAAGATCGATACGTATACATACTCATTAAAAGTGCTCAATGGAGATTATTTAAAATCAAAAGTATTATGGGAGGGTCAGGGTACCAATATAATGTTTTTAAAAACAGTAATTAATACTTCACAAACTGATCAATTATTACCTCGCGATCTCAATCCGGAGAGCCATAATTACCCCCAAATCAGCTTAATAAGATGTGTTAAAACGCTGAACTATCAACTTTTATGCAGAGATTTCCTTTCTTAAAAATGAAATTTAAGAAAATTGCGTTCAATTTTACATATCTTAAATTTTCCGACTAACCGATTGCAGATTTTCTAACCGATTACCATCGTTCCGATCGATTAATCGGTTACAAATTGCCATCTCTATTAATTATAGAAAGCAATAATGCAATAAATGCACACAATATATATCTTATTATTTTCTCTTTAATTTGTTTAAAAAAATTGAGGAGTTATGCTGATGACAAACCAGGCTTGGCTAATGGTGATGATGTCTTCAATTAAATTCAAAATTCCATTAATTCTGCAATGATGCATTCATCAATTCCTTTAAAGAGAGCAGCCACTTACAAAAAATTTATATATATATATATATATATATATATATATATATATATATATATATATATATATATATATATATATATATATATATATATATATATATATCTTAATTTAATTGTTAGCAGCTTAATTGTTGCATGCTGCTATGGAATTTCATATACGACAGTCAACTGCTTACTGCCAACTATCAGCTGCTTACTGCCAACTGCCACTGCTCATAAATGATACTGCCTGTTTTGTTATTTTTAATATCTCTAATACAAATGGTTGAATAAACCCTATGATAGCAAGAATAATACAATAATTACAAAAATTAAACGGTGAAGGCTAGGAAGGAATTAATAGGAGGAAGGAGTATTTCTTCTTAAATATAAACCATTTAATCCCCACATTTCCTTGCAGGCAATTTTTTTGACAGGGGAGAAATTAAGGCTTATATAAAGTCAAAGAGGGGGGGGGGGTAGTAGGATCCTTGATAACATTTTTGGTAAAAGCATTTTTAAAACCAGAAATACTTTTGAAAACTTATGATATGAGGCATTAATTCTACTCTAGGTAAAAACAGTTGACCTTAGGTAAAGGGGGGCACAACCCAACAGAAATCCCTTGACAAGTAATAAAAAAGGTCACAGGCGTCTTTATTGAGGAAGCGCTAGTGTATAGTTTATTGCCCCCCCCCCCCCGCGAGTGTTTTTACAGATCTACATGCAACATTATCCATTTAAAAGATTTAAATAAGACACCTATTAAAAACTTCACAAACACAGATGCCTTTTCATAGGGTAAAAAGAAGCAATAAAAGATATTACTGGATATTTTACCCAAGGCAAAAATTATGTTGTTATAATTTTCATTAATATTTCTAGTATAAATACATGTACATATACCAACAAATGCTAACCCCAAGACCCTACTAAAAGTTTGTTCTTTTGTCGTAAGTGACCCCTCTCTCTTTAACTAAAGGACCCCCCTCGTCAAAACAGCTATTGAATTATTTGCCTGCAAGGAAATGTGGGAATTAGATTTTTTGTTTTTAAGAGTAAATACTCTTTCTTTCGATTTATTACTCTTTTCTCGCCTTCACAGCTCCTATATCTGCTATTTTTCATCATTGTAAAAAAAACTACACACGCTAAATATCGATTTAATTCTAAAACCAGTGTCAAAAAGTTAATTGCTTTTATTTACAACTCATTTCATAAATGGGTAGGGATTATCATTTGAAATCAGGCTTTAAAACATGACCAGATTTTCAAATATTCATGGAAATAGATAAACATTCCTTTAATCATTTTATAAAGGGGGGGGGGGGGTAGAAAATTTTATCAACTTAGATCAGGCTTTAAAACATAACCAGATTTTCAAATACCCATGGAAATGGATAAATACGAGGGTTGTTCGGAAAGTTTGTGGACTATGCCAATCTTCGTTATACTATCTTCAAGAAATTTAAAATGAGCACATTATCATATGTAAAAATATTTATTTTGTTTAAGTGTGAAGTTTCATTCCATGTGATTTAATAGAATTCATGTTATTTAATTTTAAAATCAACATGTTTTGTAACCACGGAGCAAACTCAACAACACTGTAACGTCAAAAACATACCGACATGAGGTTCTCAAAAACACTATCCCTATACATTATTGCCCAATACCAGTGCACTCATTAAAAATGTTTCTCTATCACTTGAAATCTATTTTGGTAACAATTGTCCCAGTAGCATTATTTTGTTTGTCAATGTTATATTTTTTTCACTGCATAAGAAGCGCCAAACTCTTAGCATGACGTTACAAACTTTTCAATGTTTTTGAGAAGATTTTTACAGATAATCCGTTTTATCAGAGATCACCATCGTCTAAGCGGAGTAGTCTATCATTCAAATACCGCTTGTACCATGTACACACACATGCATGGCTCGCTTTTGACATATATCCTTCTTCCTCCGGCATTTTCAAAGTTTTTTATGGAGTATTCCAGAGTACAATACAAAATTGACGTTCTACGATGTCATCTTTTTTTTTTGGCTTTTTCAATGAGGACTACCTATCTTCTGATTTCTTTTCAACGAAACAAAATATTAAGTCATAATTTGGAATTAGAAGAGATGAAACAATTCTTAATTTGAACGTGTAGAATTTTTCCGATTTTGTTTTATTTTACAGAAGATATGACCTCAGACATTATTTAGTCTCTTGATTGTAAATTACAAAATTTTAACCTGCTCCGTGATCCGATTTTCGCTTTTTATTAAGTCTAAGGAAGTTTAAGATAAACCACGATATTTTAAAAATTTTTATTACACATCATTTACATTTACTGTTGAAATAGTTCTTCCAACTTTGGATAAAATATGACGTTAAGTAAAAAAGTTATGACGGTAGTCCACGAACTTTCCGAATTTAAACAATAATCGATTTATTTACCGACTCTGTATTTAATTAAAATTCACAGTTTATAATCAATTTAACTATGGAAACATGAGGTTATTCAAGTTCAAAACCGGTGAAAATTTTAATTTGAAAATAAATATCATATGTCATGTTAATCTACACTCAATCTCGTATTTTTTATTTTTTAGCTCAGATACACATGCATGAATAAATTCCATGATACTTAGAATATTACAATAATAAGAAAAATTGGCGGATTCAGGAATTTTGAATGGGTGAAGGCGAGGAAGGAATTAATAGTAGGAGGGAGTATTTCTACATTCCTTGCAGGCAAATAATTTAATAGCTTTTTTGACACGGGGGATTGAAGGCTTATATAACGTAAGAAAGGGGGTGGTGGTGTAGGATCCTGGGGCCCGTTTCATCAAAAGTCGTAAATTTAAGACCAAACTTGGGTGTACTTCCGGGGCTTACGCCAAAATTTAGTCGGGCGTAATTTGCGTTTCACGAAGTAGCGTAAGACTAGTCGTAAACAATACGCTTAGTTTCAGGACTAAGTCCTTGACAACGCTGCACTGCACATGCGCAAAAAACATAAACGTACGCATTGTCTACAATTCAACATACAGTGTTGTTCTACATACATTGTACACAATACGGTCACGTGTACATTAGCTTAATGAAAAATTACATGAACTTTTAGGGACCTTATAGAAAACATGCATTTTAAATCTACTTATTATAAAATATTAACTACTTACAACATACCATGTATGATTGAACTCCAAAATTAAAGGTCTAAGAAACGAAATAAATGTTCTTGTAAATGTATTAATATTTATTTTGGAATATTTGCTCCCCCCCCCCCCCCGGCTCACCCCTCGATTTCGATACAGGTAGAGAGAGAGAGATTCCGTTACAATTGTATATACTTGTAAATATATCTAACTGGGCATATGACTAAGAATCGATAAAATAATACAAATATGCATCATCAGGAAAAAATAAAGACTTTTTTTATTTCTTCTATGACATTTCCTTGTACACCATTCCGTTTGTTCCTAAAAATTGTAGTATTTCTTTTTTAAAATGCGGATTCTTTTTATTTTTCCCGAAAAGGAAAGACAAAAACCATGGATATTCATTTTGAAAATTTCAGAAATTCAGCATTCATTGTTTCAACATGAATATATTGTCATACATGGGAGTAATAATCGTAAAATAACAGTCATTTCCGAGTCAAGTTTCTCTGATAGCTGATTCTCAGAATCTACCGAGTGACTTTGCTGACCCCTAGTCCCTTAGGTAAAATCCTCTCTAATTTGTATTCAATATCAGGAAAAAATTACTTTCAAGCCACTGGAATCTTTTTCGTCTTTTGAACGTTAACAACTTTTTCTGGACGCAGGTGCAGGTCCGTCATTTTTTTTTTGTCGACGGAGAGGGGGAGGGGCACAGTCATCAGTAAACAAAAATTCCATCTGAGAAACTTGTTGACAAGCTAAATATCGTAATTTTCTTTCCCAAACCCGAAAATCTTATTGCAGGGGGGGGGGGGGCTTCCTTCAATTCCTAAACTTCATAAATATGCCTGGTCTTCCTACCAACGTACTAACTAAAAACTTAAACAGTGGTCCAAGGTCATTTCATTTCACACTTACATTATCTTAGATTTGTACGTATATAAGTAAATCCGCAAATTTCCGCGAAGAGGACTGGACCCTCCCTGAACCCCCTCTTAATCCACGCGTGTAAACGTGGAGTAAATAAGATATGGAGTTTTCGAGCACGATAATTTTTTTAAAAAGCCTACTTGGTTTTAAGATAAGTTAATAATTGGGTTTTTTTTATTTTAGTTATTAATCATGCAAAGCTATAGAAGATAACTGCTTTTGTGGTAAAATTACTTTTCCCAAAAAAAATATATGTTGGGAAAAATAGTTTTTTTTTTTTCAAAATAAACATTTTTTGGTCTCTTTTAAGTGAATGACACAAAATGTATACCGTGTAGTGGATTTACAATACATCCTCATACTCAAAATACAACAATCAAATGCGTATAAATGCAAGGTTGTCAAAACGTAAGAGACAGTGTTAAAATGAATCCCTGTCTTTTACGAAGAAATTTATTAAAGTAATTATGTAAATACTGGATGTCAACTACCTCCACGAGTGGATGTACCCCCTCCCCCATTTCCGCTCCCCGAAATCTTCATAGTTTGTGATATTAAATTATGCGTCATTTGTATTAAAAAGACTTCAGGCAAAATCAATTTCCGGGGGATGGGGGGGGGGGGGGCTTGACAACCCAACAGAAATCCATTGACAATTTACAATTAATAAATAAGTTCACAGGCGCTATTATTAAGGGAGCACTACTGTATATTATATGTTGGCAATTTATTGGGGACACCCACAACCACCACCACCACCAATGTTTTTACAAATGTAAGATTATCCATTAAAACGATTTAATAAGACATGTATAAAAAACACAAATACAGGTACCTTTCATAGGGTAAAAAGAACACTAAAATTTTACTAGATATTTTACCTTAGGCAAAAGTTATGTTTTTATAATTTTCAGTAATATTTCTAGTATAAATTCATATACCAATAAATGTTACCTCCAAATTATTAAGACCCTACTAGAGGTTTGTTCTTTTGTCGTATGTGACCCCCTCCCACGTCAAAACAGCTATTGGATTATTTACAAGCGAGGAAATGTGGGAATTAAATGTTTTATTTTTAAGAGGAAATACTAATTCTTTCCATTTACTTCTCCCTCCCCGTCAAAGTTCCTAAATCCGCATTTAAAAAAAAATATTGTAAGGACTACACACGCTAACACTAATTCCCGTTTACATTTTACATCCAATTGATTAAATATTAATAGGAATTTGGCCATTAAAACTTGTTTGAATGCAAAGAAAAGTTCATTAGTAATGGATTGATAATTTTAAAACCAGTGTCAAAAAGTTAATTGTTCTTATTTACAACTCCTTTCGTAAGGGGGTGGGATTAGAAAATTTTATCAATTGAAATCAGGCTTCAAAACATCACCAGATTTTCAAATTCTCATGACCATTATTGTTTAACTTATGTAAAATTCAACATATCAGACATCGTCGCAAACAACAGCTAAAATGTATGATCCTTTCCCGTCCTGGAAGAGCTATATGCGGACTCCGAATCGTGGCTTGGGACTATGCATATCAGATTAATAAAGTACATTTTTTACTTGTTATCTCATTTGAAATTGGTTATAAAATACATGTAACTATTTTAATTGTTTTTGTCTGTAAACATACCCCCTCCCCCGGGAAACAACAAAAAACCCTTTGGTATGAGTTTGTGAAAATAATAATTCATAATACCTGTAAAAACATATTGTTGTTTCACGGGGGGAGGGGGGGGGGATTGAAAATAAATATCCGTTTTCCGTTGATTTGTATAGTGATGAACAAGTTTTACCAAAATTATAGAGTTAACTCTCTTCGATTTTCCAAATAAGTTATTTTTTATGAAAATTTACATAAAAATTTCTACATAAATATATAAAAAATCATTCGAACATGTCATAAAATTTATTCAAGCATGCGTATTGAAGATATTAAGATATCAAAATATAGGCAATATCATCTATAACCAGTAACAGTTGGCAGTAAGCAGTTGACAGTAAGCAGTGAGCAGCTGGCAGTAAGCAGTTGGCTGTCGTATATGGAATTCCATACTCTCTTTTATGGAATTCCATATACGACAGCCAACTGTTTACTGCCAACTGCCAGCTGCTTACTGCTAACTGCTCACTGCTTACTGCCATCTGCCAGCTGCTTACTGCTAGCTGCTAATTGCCAAATGCTACTGGTTATATTTGATATTGCGTGTTTTGTTTCTTTAATATCATTAATACGCATGCTTGAATAAACCCTATGATAGCAAGGATATTAGTATAATTACAAAAAAATTGGCGGATTCAGGAATTTTTAAACCGCGAAGGCGAGGAAGGAATAAATAGGAGGAAAGAGTATTTCCCCAACAACTAATTCTCATTTCCTTGCAGGCAAATAATTCAATAACGTTTTTGACGGGGGGAGAGATCAAAGGTTTACGTAAGGTCAGAAAACATTTGGGGGGGGGGGGGCAAACTTTGAGTAGGATCTTGGGAAACATTTGCATTTATACTAGAAATACTAGAAAAAAAATCCGATCTGATTAAAATCAGATCTTTGTTACGCTCCGAAATTCTGATGGTCGCTGTACGAAGATCTCTTCGTACAGCGACGATCAGAATTTCGGAGCATAACAATTATTAAAGATCTGATTTTAATCAGATTGAAAAGAAATAATAATAAAAGGCATTTACTCTATGTAAAAACAGTTTATCTTAGGATATCTTAGGATCTTGAGGATGCACTACTGTATAGTATATGTTGGCAATTTATTGGGGACTACCCTCCCCCCCTCCCCACCACCACCATCACCAATGTTTTACGGATCTGACATTAGCCATAAAAACGATTTAAATAAGACAGATATAAAAATTCAAAAATGAAGGTACATTTCATAGGTAAAAAGAAACACTAAAAGATGGTGCTGGATATTTAACACCCCCAACCCCCCAGCTTCGGAAAACTATTGAATTATTTGCCTGCAAGGAAATGTGGGAATTAAATGCTTTATTTTTAACTGGAAATATTACTCCTTCCTCGCCTTCACATGCAGTTTAAAACTGTCTAAATCCGCCAGTTTTTGTTATTATTGTAAGAACTACGCACGCTAACTCTCGATTCCAGCCTACATTTTACATCCATTTCTATATATATATATATATATATATATATATATATATATATATATATATATATATATATATATATACTCGTATTAAACAAATATAAAAAGAAAACACAAGAATCCTCCGTAAAGCTTTTTTTTTTTTTTTTTTTTTTTTTTTTTTTTAAGCTTTACGGAGGATTCTCGTGTTTTCTTTTTACATTTGTTTAATATTGTAATCCGATTACTGAGACTTTATTTCAATTTTGGATATATACTCGTATATATATATACATATATATATATATATATATATATATATATATATATATATATATATATATATATATATATATATATATATATATATATATATATGGCAATTTGGCCATTAATTTTATCAATTGAAATCAGGCTTTAAAACATCACCAGATTTTCAAATACTCATGGAAATGGATAAATGACTTGAATCTCCGTGTGTAACTTAAGTAAAATTCAACATATCAGATTGATAAAGTACATTTATTTTTATTTGTTATCTCATTTGAAATTGGTAATAAAATGACTTTTTCCTGTTTTTAGTCGGTAAACATACCCCCCCCCCCCAACAAACACACCATGAAACAACAAAACCTTTGGTATGAAGTTGTTAAATAACAATTCATAATACCTGTAAAGAGGAATTGTTGTTTCACGGGGGGGGGGGGATGTCTTTCAAATAAATTACCGTTTGATCCGTTGTTTTCTATAGAGAAAAACACATTGTCAAGTTTTACCAAAATTAAAGACTTATCTCTCTTTGTTTTCCCAAATAATTTATGTTTTATGAAAATTCACGTAAATACATGTATCTATATAAATATGAAATATCATTCAAATGTGTTAATTTTTGAAAACTAAACTTGCAAGTAGTTGGCAGAACAATACTATCGTTCGCTGTTCTTTTCTTACATAGGATTTATTCAAGCATGCGTATTAAAGATAATAAAGATAACAAAACACGCAATATCATCTATAACAAGTTGCAGTTGGCAGTAAGCAGTGAGCAGTGAGCAGTTGGCAGTAAGCAGTTGGCTGTCGTATATGGAATTCCATAGCCACGAATGAATTAAAAAAAAATTGTACAATGTCCTTTACCAGCCACCGTATAAATCGGTTGTAACACACTTTCTTTCATTGCTAGGCAAACTTTTATTAGCTTTCTTAGGGATAATAATTGTTTTGGTTCAAACGTTTGTGATGATTGGAGCGGCTCATAAACACTTCGCTAGTCTAGGTGAATTTAGCTTTACACATAGTCCTTTAGTTTATTTTTGAATTATGCATTTATGATTTCCGATCGAGACCAGACCAGATTCACCTACACACTTCATCTTTAGCTCTACTGGACTAGGACTAGAAGAGCTTGTGCAATGGTAAATCGTCCATCTATCAAAGTGCAACTACTCCTACGGTTTTGATCCAATTTTCATCTAAAACCTGATATACTACAAGAAAGATTCTGTGTATCAGGTTATTTATTTTTATTTAATAAACAGTGTTGTCATGGTTACTAGAAAAAAAAAATTAAAAAATTAAAATCCTTTAAAGGAATTTCAAAATTAGCATCTCAACCTACAATTTTGGTCAAATTTCAATGAAAACTTAATTTTAAAGAAACAGTTACATAAAGTAAATCTTCTAAAATTCTGCCAGTCCACCTACAGGTCTGGTCTGAATTCATTAAAACTTGGCACACACAAAGATTTCAACAAGAAACGTAATTGACTGAGATAAAGGATACTGACATGGGTACTAAAACAAAGGAATCTGAGGTTTTATCGTTTTGGCTTGATTCCCATGACTTGGTACGGAGTCCTTTAGGGTACATTATTTCTGTGAAAGAAAAACTCGAACAAGAATATTCTCCGTGTACCGGCAATACTTGTGTACTGCACAACTCAAACGATCATTTCATCGTAACCAATTACTTTTGTAAACACGCAAATTATTTTGGTGTAAAAATTGAGATCGAGGAATCCTTTGCAGATTCTTTGATTAGCTAAATAATAGAAAATTTCTCAATGTTAGTCGGAAGTTTATTCATACGTGACCCTAGCCTGTCTAGCTAGTATATATACCAAATTATTAATTTGTTATGACAAATTGCTAATTTGTAAAAAACAAATTAGTAAAAGATACTGCTGCGGCTCTCATACGCTTCCGTAAGAATATCAATATTCGGTGCAAAGCGATTGTTTAAAATTGGAATTATGAACTTTAAAGTTGAATTTTAAAGAGAAAAAAATGCCAACGTGGCACTATTACGCATCCGCACCTTTTTAATTTTTTTTAATTTTCTTAATATATGTTGACGAATTGGAAACAGACTATCTGCAAGGGAATGTGGCTGTTGATTCACATGAATCTTTTTTTTTTTCATCTATGCAGATGATTTGGTTATTTTTGCAGGCAAGTTGACGAACTTCAAAGAATGTAAGATACTTTCTATGAATATTCCTATTCCTTATTCCTAATAATTCCTATAATATTTGAGTAGTCTTCAGAATGGGACCTGTACAAAACAAATATTATTATTTTAGACATGATATTGCAAGATACACAAAGAAAGAAGAAAAGACATCAAGTGTTGAACCAATGGAAGTTGTTGATCATTGAATATATACATGTATGTATCTTAGTGTACTTTTTAACTTCAATGGAAAAGGTAATGCTTCGCAAAAAAAGCTTGCGATCCAAGGTAGCAAATGTTGTCAGATCATTTAAGGAAGCTCTAAACACTAATGAAAAATATTTTTTGGACTTTGAGAAAATTGTATCATTTAAAGGTGCACATACCGAGTTTATCTAGTTCATTTCAACATAGGGTACCTGCCATATTTCTTCAGGAAAAATATTCAAACACAATTATGTACAAGAGAACAGAAATCACTGTTGTTTAGTAACATCGGGAAAATTTGTGCGAAAATGTTCTTTAATTACTTTATCTTTGTTTAATATACTGTTAGGAATACAATTATTTGTTTCAAATCGTGTCATATACTGTAGATTGTCTCTTATGCCTTTGTTCATCAAAGGGCAGATCACTCTAACTGCATAAATCTACCAGGTAATTAGAACTCTTCAGTGAGCAGTGTTTAGAGCTTCCTTAACCCTGCAATCAGTATTTAGTAAAATATATCAAGGCGTGGCTTATTAAGCATCAATTAAACAGGTAGCTAGAACCCCATAAATAGGCATCTTTTTTTATCAAATTATTGTGTGCACTAAGAGAAATAAAAGTGTAAATATAAGTAATAAGTGCCTACTTTTTGTTTATTTGTAAGAAGATAACAGTACGAAAGCCTAGAAGGGTCAAACAAGAAAAAAAAATAAAAAGTCGTAATAACGAGATAAAAAGTCGTTATTACGAGATAAAAAGTCGTAATTACGACTTTTTATCTCGTTATTACGACTTTCTGAAGTCGTAATAACGACTTTTTATCTCGTAATAACGACTTTTTTATCTCGTTATTACGACTTTCTTAAGTCGTAATAACGACTTTTTATCTCGTAATAACGACTTTTTATCTCGTTATTATGACTTTCTTAGGTCGTAAGAACGACTTTTTATCTCGTAATAACGACTTTCTTAAGTCGTAATTACGACTTTTTATCTCGTAATAACGACTTTTTATCTCGTTATTACGACTTTCTTAGGTCGTAATAACGACTTTTTATCTCGTTATTACGACTTTCTTAAGTCGTAATTACGACTTTTTATATCATAATAACGACTTTTTATCTCGTTATTATGACTTTCTTAGGTCGTAAGAACGACTTTTTATCTCGTAATAACGACTTTTTTAAGTCGTAATTACGACTTTTTATCTTGTTATTACGACTTTCTTAGGTCGTAATAACGACTTTTTATCTCGTTATTACGACTTTCTTAAGTCGTAATTACGACTTTTTATATCGTAATAACGACTTTTTATCTCGATATTACGACTTTTTAATGTTTTTTTTTAAATTTTCTTATTTGACCCTTCTAGGCTTTTGTATAACAGTCATGGAAACGCGTGATAATTCTTGATTATGCTTTCTGTCATTCAAAAGTTAACTCCCACCGCAAGGACGCTGCATGAATGCGACTAACTCAGCACACCTCGGCCGATTCGTACCTCATCTAATGATGAAGGTGACGGAATCAGTGGAGGTTTGCCGAATGGAATGCGACTGCGTTCTAAGTTAGCTCCACCCACAACGTCTTTGATTGGCCGATATCAAAAGTGGAAAACTCAGTTTCTATAGTACATCTTAATGTATAGAGACTTAAGCATAGATTATATACAGAGTATCATTCAAGCTGAGTTGGGGGATTTGATGAACACGCATTAACTTAAAACGAAACATTTGATAAGACAGAAACTCGCAGTATACTTTGAATGGTTTTCAGGATCCTTTTCGGCCAGAAAGAAAAGAAAATAATTTTGGTGGCTTTTTGATTTTCATGAAAAATAATATTCCATGTAAAAGACGATTTGATATAGAGCTTTAGGAAATTGAAAATATTTTGGGTTGAATATAAATCATATCAAAGGAAATTCTTTATATGAACGTTCTATCGTCCGCCAAATATCGAGACTAGTAAATGGGACCATATCGCTTACTCCATAGAAAAGGCGAAGGATACAGGAATTGATAATACAGTTATTACGGTGACTTAAATGACTATTTATATAACATTAATCCCAGGTTCTTGATATGCAGAGACCAATGCATGTTTCAACTTATTACTGAATACACATTTTACAGAAAATTCTGAAACTCTACTAGATCTATTGATAGTTAATAATTTGGATGCAATTGAGTTGTCAGGAGTTGGTGATAATATTCTGCCGAGTAATATACTGAAAGGAAAAAGAAACGCAGGGTAACATAATATGCGAAAATTTTTTGACCGCATGACCGAAAATTACGAAAACTGGCCAGATGAGAATCTTGGTTACTGTGCACTAAAATCAGTGTTCACAATTACTCAACCTTGAAATGTGTGACGTCACATAGGGAAAGTGGTAAAAAGCAAAAAAAACAAAAAAAAAACACGTGCAAACTGATGACGAAAAATTTGTCAACACATGTTGTTGTACCTTTCGATGCACTTGAGGTATATATATACACATTGTTTTTCGATATTTACAGACGATATGTTTTTTGCAATCATAGTGCAATTTACGAAAGTTCCACGGGATCTGGCTTTTGACTAAGTAAGGACAAAGGCAACAGCGGGTTGCTGTACAGATTCTTGTAAATTTTTCCCCACAGATAGTCTTACCCGTCGTCAGAGAGGCCCTGGAATGGTTTCCAAATAACCGTGACGAAGACTTTGACGCGTAACAGAGCCACGTCAAGATCGGGTTATTCATCTTGCCACCTGTTTAATCGCAACCCTACTACCAATAAAACTGCTATCATAATCATTACATTCACCCTAAAACTGAAAGAAAGCGATTGCGCGATTTTGTTTTTTGAGCTCATCAACTTTACGTTGCTGTTTCTCTCACTGGCGCATGCGCACGTCGTTTGCCTATTTTTTTTCGGTGTGTTAACCCCCGGCCCAATGTAGTCATATGGTAACCAGGGGTTTGTCAATACTTCCTCGCAAACAATCACATTTACCTACTCGACTAGTCTCCGTAAAGTCCAACTTTTTCTCATTGAACATCTGTGGGATTAAGTGGGTGATAAGGTTTGAAATGCCTAAGCTGGTCTCTTTCAATTAAGGGCTGCCTTGTGGAAAGGGTTGAATCATATCCCTGTTTGAAGGATAAACACACTGATAACTCCATGCAAAGGGCGAATCAAGGTTCTGACAGATGCACGAGTAAGACATTGAAGATAATGAGAATTTTCGATTTTCACTTTTAGGGGGTATCGTCATATGAGTTTCAATAACTCATGAATTATAAGGTAAAATCAAATGAGATTTTGGTTACATTTTCATGAAAGATGATATTTAGGTAGGAATACTGGAAAATACGTAAGAAAAAATAAAATTATTTCACTTCAAAAGTTTACCCTGCGTTTGTTTTTCCTTTCAGTATATTAGGTACTGTATCATCGCCCAATATTTTATGTTCTTAAGTTCCCTAAATCAAATGCAAGAACTTTGAAGGGGAAAATTTGGTCTTTTTCAAACACTGATTTTCAGGATTATCGAATACAGATGAGTAACAATAACTGGGACAATCTGATACGTAATGATGTTGAAGAAGCTTGCCAAAATGTCATAGACGCTATAATTAAAACTGTAACTAACGATAATCCAATAAAATTATTATTTCACGTCCAAACGATCCACCAAGGATGCAAAACGAACGCAGACTAAGAAGCGTAAATGATTATACAAAATTGCTAAACGAACAAATTCTTCCGACGACTGGGCTAAGTTTAGAAAAATGTTATATATGTGTGATAAAATAAGAAACACTTGGCAAAATAATTTTATAAAATTAGGTGATCAACTTAATTAGGAAAATTATCGCCTAATCGGTGGTGGTCAACATTAAAAAAAATACTGATATTTCGAAGACAACCACAAGTTCTTCTCCGCCAATGATAGATATAATAACGATAACTGTTTACTAGTGATAAAAAAGTTAAATCTGATTTGTTTATTTCTTCTTTTGTTTACAATCAGTAATTGATAAAACAGGAATCGAACTACCACCCCCTCATGCAAATGCAAATAAGGATGCACTTTTCCATTCGAGACGTTATGGATGTATTACAAGTTCTAAATACTAATAAAACCACTGGGCCGGATGAAATAAATTGTACTTTGCTTAAACAAGCTTCTAAAGAACTTCCGGAACATCGGAGTAAATTATTTATCTCTGCAGCAGTCAATGGAAAATTGCAATGTTAATGTAACTTTTGTGTACTAAAACGTCGCAAAAATGTTGTTAGCAACTTTAGACCGATAGTCTACTGTGTTTTAAGGAATTGTATGGAGAAATGTGTTTTTAAATATTTAAAATTTTACATTTATATTTTATTTGTAATTAACTTCACTTACGGAAATGATATTTTAACTCCTGTGAAATCTGGTTTCAGACATAGTGACTCGAATGTCAACCAGTTGTTATGAGTACAAGTACTACAGGTGACTTTTATAAAGCTGTTGATCAAGGAAATGACGTTAGAGTCGTATTTTATGACACAAGTAAAGCTTTTGACAAAGTATGGCATAGGGGTCTCCTATATACAAGGTAGAAAAATAGGTTTTTTTCTGGAAATTTGCTGAAATGGTTTGAAAACTATTTATTCAGAAGAAGACAACGTTGTAATAAGTGGAACGAAGTCGGACCTAGATTATATTAAAGCTGGCGTTCCCAAGGGGAACATTCTTAGTCCACTACTATTTCTTAGTTCGTCAAATTTGATAAATAATGGGCTTGCAAATATAAATGATTGTAAAAAAAAGTTTCCTCAATCCCTCTAAAAGTGAGTGCTTAGCAATATCTAGAAAACTCGGAAACTATTTCATCCATCAACTGTATTCGATGACGTTCATTTAAAAGAAATCGAGACCCATAAGGATTTGAGAGTAATACTAGTATTTGCCAGTAAATCTTGGAAACTGAATGTGGAAGAAATAATTATAAGTAAAGAATTTAACATCTTCGCTAGCCAAGGATTTCTGATTCGCTACTCTGGTAGCGAATCAGAAACCCTTGGTTAGCGAAGATGAGCATAAAATAACCTGGCAATGATGCATAGAGTTAAATGTCTACTGGACAGAAAAAACGTAAAAAGTTTTTATCTCCCTGCAAGAAAGCTACCATGAGCTACCATGAAAGCTCAGGTGAAAGCTCAGATTTTCTGATCATTTGTTGTCCGGAGTCCGTTCGTCTAGCTGTCTGTCTGTCTGTCCGCCCGTCTGTAAACATTACATTTTAGATTTCTTCTCATAAACCATTGTGTTGGAAGCAATCCAATCTCTGAGATGACTCTGAAAACTTTTGCAATTACAATTTCATAATTAAGAGAAGCTATCAGAAAAAAAATTGTTCCCTACACAACAGTCTCCACAATAGCAGTGGCAGCAGCCTCCAAAGCAGCAAAATTCAGCAACCCCTCAAGCGCATCAGGGAGGAAAATTAAGTCATGTTCTGGGTGTGATTTTTTTTTCCCAAGATAAAATTGCCCTGCTTTTAATCATTTTTGTTCTAAAAGTAACAAGTAAGTGGATTCACTTCGAAGAAGTATGTCGTGACACACGCTTTTAAAAAATCAAACTTCAATCAAAAACAAACAACATGACTAGCAGCCAACCACAAAAAACTAATTTATTACAAAAGGGACGAGCGCCTATCCTTATGATGGCCTACAAAGTAATAAAGCATGTTTCTCATTAACAATTTCTACAGTGCATGAACCAAATAACTCTAATAACAATTGCAACAACTCAGCAAGCCCACACTCCCACTGGACTTTTGCCCAATTTTACAACCGACGGCTTACTTTTACACTAGGACAATATACGGAAGCTCTTTTGCGATATAAATATTAAGCTTAACACTTAATTAAACTATTTTCAAAGCACATATTACGTTGTCTAGGAAAGGAATGGCAACCACCCTACCCTCGCCCCCTCCCTTCCCACATTAACAAACTCTTGCTTAGTTTTCCTAAAAATCGAAAGAGTCAGTTTATTTGATCATGCCTGTTATGAAGACACAATCAGTGTTAAAATCTATGGTACTCCCTTACAAATGTCACTCTATTACCATCATTCTCAAAACCCAGGATTCAAAGGAAATAAGCTAGAATAATTTTCGCTGAAATCTTTGCACGATATCGAGCTCTACGATTGGTTGTGAGTGACCAAGTACAAAATTTCCTTAGCAAGCTAGTGACCGCTGTGTGTGAAATCTTCCAAGTATCCAGTATTCATTCATCTCTTAACTCAAGAGAAAGACACAACAAAGATACCAAGCTCACGTAAGTGAACTCATGTCACACCTCAAAATTCTTAAGGTCATAGCTATAAAACATCAAAAAGGTTCAACAAAAACAACAATATAATGATAAATCAAAGGAAGCACCAAATTTTTATGTTGGACAATCAGTGCTGTTACATTCTATAAAAATTCCAATTGGTCTTTCGCCAGAACTATACAATCCATGGGATGTCCAATTTTATGTGACTGTTATTGAACCAAACAGCACATACAAACTGCGAAGATGTGCAAACCATAAAGAACATATACATTCATGCCAACTGGTTAAAGCCGTATGACAACCCAAATCACAGACCTAGCCTCAACCCCCGAACATGATGAACCAAGCGTTGGAATGTGGCAGCATTAGCAGTTGGCACAATATCAGTAAGTGTAACAAGATAAATCATGAGGAAATTAAAGAAGTTGAGAGTCCTGAGGTACTTCTGGAAGGAAGGAAGGAAATTTGGGGAAAATTAATCATTCGCCAGGGCCCCCCTTTTTGCGTACAGTATTTTGCTATAGTAAATTTTCTTTATATGCTGGTTGCCCCCCCCCACCACTTTTTGTTGCAGTAAGGCCGAGCACTGCATGATTTGGACGGTAAATTACGTTTTTGTTTTTGTTAGTTTGTTTGTTCTTTTTTTTTTTTTTTTTTTTTTTTTTTTTTTTTTTTTTTTTTTTGCTTGTCAGATTATTGGGAAGTTGGACTCCACTTTTTGGTCATTTTTATTTTATTTTATTTATTTATTTATTTATTTATTTTTTTGCACATCAGATTCTTTTTTTGGGGTGGGGTGGGGGGGGGGGTTGCCCCCCCCCCCCTTTAGAAACCATTGCTACGGGTCTGACATGCCACAAAGCTCATGGATTACCCAAAATTTTTGCACACATATATGAATATGAAAATCAACATTATAACTTAAGTACTGTTTTGTTCATTTCATTTAGAACTCCTATCATCTGCATCGCCATCTTGCATTTCATCACTGTTTCACAATTTAAAAGAATCTATCAACACACTGTGTAACTTTCGTTTTCTGGTTAATGAAATCAAACCAAATTTCAGAGTTATCTCCATTTAATACTCTCCTGTACCAAACATCCTACCGTCAAAGAATCATCAAAGACTGTCCCTTCTGTGTTATGCAGATACCTTATCTGTGTTCAGTAACATCAGGAAACCTGTTTTTACCACTTAAGATGGGTTCATGCAACAATAACAATTACTGCACTTTATCCAGTTAACTTGGCTTTCATTCAAGATTTTCTGACCCTAAATATCATTCAACCATAATGATACATCATTTCATGCGTACCTCAGTCTGAAAATTCCAAATATCAAAATTTCTAGTCTTTCTTTTTCTCATTTTCTGGCCGCTGATAAAAAACAACATTTAAACTTAAAGAAAATTGCAAAATTAGCAAAGATGCAACAGTATTTAAAGTCTTTAGCAGAATCTGTGATGAGATTGACTTTGCAGTGGACTCTTTTCCTGATACAATGAAAAGGGTGAGGATAACAAACAACGATCGATCTCATAAAAACCACACAATACAAATCTGTGAAGAGGGCATAAACACGGACCCCTGCAAATTCCAGAGGTGGGATTAGGTGCCTAGGAAAAGTAAGCATCCCCTGTTGACCGGTCACACCCGCCGTGTGCCCTATGTATTGATCAAGTAGACGGAATGTTCCGTAGTCAAATTTAGTACTAAAACAAAAGCAAACCAATTGGTTTGAAACAAGTCAGCCAAAACGCGACCCAGTGATAGGTTATATTTGCTAATAAGGTCATTAAAACGACCATAGAATTTTCGAATGCTGACTTTAAATTCAGGAGTTCGCGTACCTATGAATTTTTACCAAAATTTTTAGTAAATAAAAAATACGTAATACTTATAATAATAACACTGTTATTATTATAGGTATTACGTATTTTTTTATATATACTGAATTTCGGTAAAATTGATAGGTACGGGAACTCCTGTGCTTTGAACGAGATTGTTGAAATCCCTCTAACATTAACCTATGTGTAAATAGTCTGCGGTTTAAAAATTGATCGTACTCAGAGCATGCTCTTGAGTAGCGAATAAGTTTGGAGACATATACACCATATGCAAATGAAAGCGGAATATTACTATATAAATAAGGAAAGTTGACAATGGAAAATCTGAAGTCATTTCGTTTGTCATACATTTCAGTTAGTTGGCCTTTGTCGTCTTAGTCAGTAAAGCACCCAAATATGAAACAGATGTTGCAGACTCTGTGGCGTCTTTTATGTCAAGTTCACTGGGATATATCGAGTCGACATATGAATGGGGATAACTATTGTTAATTGATAAAACTTCGTCGATATATCTGAATGTCGAGTTGAAGGCCACGGCTAGTGTTTTCTCATGTAGAAAAATTCTGCTTCATAGGAATATAAAAACAGGTCGGCGAATAAAGGAGCACAATAAGTGCCCATCGAAATTCCAACAGTTTCTTGGAAAACTTGGTCTCCGAAGACTACATATATGTTGTCAATGAGGAAAACCAGCATCCTTTTAATACCACCTTCTGAGTACTTGCGTGTAGAATCAGAGTGAGTTTTAACGAAGTAATTTCGTTGATGACCAATCAAAAATTGTGAAAATTTCCGAGTTCCGTTATTTATTGAAGTAGAGTTGTCTATGATATCAAAAAGCCTAGCTTTTAATTTATCGTGAGGAATTGTTGTATAAAGTGTAGAAAAGTCGTACGTTTTGATGTTATAAACTTTTGAGAAATTGGTGATTTTAAATTTTCTAAAATTTCTTTAGAGTTTTGAGGATCCACATCTGATTTACACCACTTCAAGAATATGCTGTAGCACAGACGTCTGAAGTTTCTCCTTAACAGCAGTTAATATTTTGGTAAGGAGTAAAAATAGGGCTTTGTAGAGCATTTGCTGGACCCGGCAATATATCTTTGATTGTAAGGATTTTTATGAAGTTTAGGAATCCAGTGTAGGTTGGGTAGATCGAAATCACCCTGGTTGACTGGAATGTTAAAAGTATGAAACACTGAAATGGGATTTTGAAGAATTTCATCCTTGGAAAGTGAAATGCGAGTATATATAGGATTTCCAGACGTAAAGTTAAAACCAACTTCTTCCAAAATACAGTTATAATATTGAGCCTTACAAACAAAAACAACATTGTTACTAGCCTTGTCTGCTGGAACCATTACATATTGTTGATGTAGTCTCTCTAATTCTTTTATCACTTCCGATTTGGTAAAAAGGGAAGGATAGATAGTCCGTTTTTTGCCTTTTAATATCTTTTACGATTCTTTAAAAATATTTCTAAAACATTTAATCCATTCAGACGAGCTCTTATGGTCTTAAGCTTCCCTTTCATATTTAGCCCAACGTTTGGCATAATCTTCGACAGAATTCATAATGGAAATGAAGTTCTGTCACCAATTGAAAGATCGGGGCTCCCTGTATTTAGGACCTTATACTATACTTCATTTCCGTCTTCATTTTCAACTATTTTAACATCACCAGTAATGACATGTCCAGCGGGAATGTAGTTGGAATTAGAAGAAGAAGAGCAAGAACACTTAAGAGGATTTTGTTTTAGATGTTCGATATCTAGGCACTGTAAGGTTTGTTTATAATTGAAAGGTTTGGAAGCAACAGTTTGAGAATATCTGTAGGAAATGCAAGGTGTAGACTTTAACTTGAAATATGGTGGAATGCAAGACTCAACTTTTTTATGATTAAGAATGTTACTTATATATTCACAGCATCTATTCCTTTGTTGACAAATTTAAGTTTAAGGAAGCGACGGATTGCATCAGGAGTTGCACTAATCGCATCTGCCTTAGGACTAATTTGAATGATTTATTGTATCTGGGCTTCCCTTAAAATCAGGAAACTTTCAACTATTATTACACTGGTCGTGTCTCAATATGAGTGAAAAATTCTCGAAGGACCGTTAAACAACCAACCATCAAACAAACAAATACACTTACACAGCTCCCTAACCCTGCCTTATCAATCCCTCATCCTGATTTTGATTTTCTTATATTCTATTCCTCCCAACACTGACAAACAAAATACCAGTATTCTCATTTCATATTTTGGTTTATCCTGTCAAGGAAAAATCAAAACTTCAATAAAACTCATAAAAATCTCTGGATCCCTTTTGACTCTTAAGATTGTTTTGAAGAAATGGGATAGTAAGGAGAATTATAGATAGCATTGTTGCCTTTAAAAAAAGATTCATTTTTCTGGCATTATACGTAAGACACCATGAAATAATGTAAAAAGGGTAGACAAATAATATAATCGCAAAATTCTTCAAAACTAGTAGTCTGACCATCAGCATGAAATAAATCTTCATATATTTTACATCTTTATCAGCCCAATGTTTATAAAGTTATCAGATATCTTAACATTGTCATTATACCAGAGTGGATCTAATCCAGACAAATTTTCACACTCTACCGTCTTTCTTAATTCATAAAAAGCATTGAAATCATCTTTCCAACAATGAATTGATATTTTATGTGAAAGAAGCCTTAGTTAATAAAACCGTTACCATAAGAAAGAAGTTTTAATTTTGGATTTAGCTATAAAATATAGTTTTCCATGCGGAAACATTGAGATTACTAAAATCCATGTTATTTTCAACCCTTTGCAAAAATTCTTTACAAATATCAATCTCAAACCACAATTTCTATGACTCTGTTTAATACAATTCTTTGCTTTTCTATGTGGTTTATTGCTGCAAATAATTTAAAAAAAAAATTTCTTACACAATTTTTTGGGATGGATGGCAAAGAAATTAGAAGGCGGATTACTTTTAGAAATTACATTTGATTTTACTACTGTATTTTACCTTTGTGGATTTCCCTTCTCGGGTCCCAATACACAAAACGTCTTAAAAATGCATCTGAGAGCAGGTTAAAAAGTACACGATTAATAATTTATCGGAAAAGTTATGATATTTTGCTTTTGAGAATTGCTCTTACCTCAGTCATGTATACTCTACAGTTTAGGCAAGAGTCATTCAGCAAATAAACAGATCTATGATTGCTCAGGTTTGTACGACCCTTACTTTTCCGGAAGATTTTAATTGGGTATGAGGAGAGGATTTTCATGTTCCTCAAACTGTCGACATCAACTTTAAACCTTATTTTTTAACGATATACATGTATTAGGTAAATTTGAATGAAAAAAAACTCCACATGTATTGCAGCCGTACGGTCTCTTTAAGGGATCCTCATGAATTAATTAGGGAAGAACACTTTAATAATTTGATCTGCTAAAACACTTGACAGCAGCTTTGTTACAACGCCCTTTGAAAAATTACGCACTTTGAATTTTTTTTTCAAAGTGCTTTAATTTTGGGACCACGTTAACGCACTTTGAAAAAAGAATTATTTCTTTTCAATGTGCGTTGATATCGACCATATTAACGCACTTTGAAAAAAAAGTGCAAGACTTGGTCAATATTCTTGCAAATTTTAGGTGTGATAAATAATTATTTGAACCTGGTTGGATAACTTTTCGGTGATGACGTCAGGATCTGAGATATAGACGTTTTTTTAGGAGTTGTCTTGTTTCCAAAGGTTCTCGTAACTTTTATGAAAGGGAATGGGTCTTTTAGAAATAATGGAGGAATGATTGTTTAATAGCACAGTTTCGTTTCTTTCTTTTTTTCTTTTCTTTTTTTAAATGTTATCCAGTCTCTAATAAATTTGGTAGATGTAGGTGTCGATAAGTGACTTAAGGCATCGCATTTTTCTTATGGAAAAGGGAGCAATTATGATTTTTCCATACCATGAAAATTTTCTCTCTCTCTCTCATCTATCTTTCTATCATATTCATCTATCTATCTATTGTGAACATATATGAAACAATGGTTGACTCATTTATTTGATAGTATGAAAATAAACCTTAGCCACATTACTCACTCGACTGAAATTTTTACATTGTACCTCGTTCACTTAGAACTTTTTCTCAAAAAAAGTTATGCAGTCAGATTACTTCTAAATCTGTAATTTGATATCATAAAAACACTAGTCACCCGCGTGGTTAGAGCGTCTGCTCTAGAGTCGCGAGGTAAGGAGTTGATCCTTACGTCGGGGGTTCGAATCCCACTGTGGGACGTGGAGACCGGTCCTTCGGATGAGACCGTATAAACCGAGGTCCCGTGTCGCAGTAGGTGCTGGCACGAAAAAGACCCCTCACTCCTCAATGGCCGTAAGTGCCGAGCATAGGACAAAAATTGCAGCTCTCCACCGGCAAGTGGTGGCGTCTCCATATGAGTGAAAAATTCTCGAGAGGGACGTTAAACAGCAAACAAACATAAAAACGCTAGACATGTCAAATAGCATGTTTTAATTACCATGTAAATGCCTTTTTTCTTAGGAATCATTGTGGATACGTTTTGTTTAAAGGTTATGCGGCCCTCTTCTTTAATATAATAGGGTGCGCTTTTTTTTTTAGGAAAGCTTATCTCTCTCAATTTTTTCATCTATTTTACGTTAACTCAAATTTATTGAATATATCAATGTCATATCAGTTATGTAAATACATATATTTGTGTAGGAAAGATAGAGAGTTGGGCTGAGGGACTTTCTACCTGTCTTCTCCTCGTTGTCGATGAGGGTAGATCAATTTATCAGTTTTTCGGAAGAAATATAACAAATTAATGCTGTCTATTACGAAAATCTAAGTCCAGAATTTTTGTTTTATACGTATTTTTTCAAAGTGCGTTAAGTGTCTCCATGGTAAAAAATTTTGATGTACATACTTAACGCACTTTGAAAAAATTTTCAAAGTGCGCTGATTTTGTCCTAAATTTAACGCACTTTGAATTTTATTTTCAAAGTGCGTTGATTTTGTCCCAATTTTAACGCACTTTGAAAATTTTTTTCCAAAGTGCGTAATTTTTTCAAAGTGCGTTGCCACACAGCTTATATGTTACATTGAGAAGAGAGATAGGTTGCCATTCCTTTAGGATTATAATTATAATAATAATTTATGAAAAATATTAAATTAATAAAATAATTGCACAAATCAGACCAAAAGAATTTTTTTAAAGATCAGAGGTTAATCCATTTATTCATTGAGGTTTGTTATCTTTTTTATGCTTTTAAAAAAACTGAAAATTTCAGGCTGGGAGATATTCTGTAAATTTAAAGTGGTTTGTTTGTTTAACGTCCCTACGAAATTTTTTCCACTCATATTAAGACGCCACCGCTTGCCGGTGGAGGGCTGCGAATTGAGACCTGGCCTGGAGGTTATAAAACTTTCTGAGTATGTAACTCAGTGCTCAAACTCAAACTCCGTACTCCAAAACCATACTCATGCTAAAAATTCCTCTCTAATTTTTATATAAAATTTGAGTATGAGTAAGGTTTTAGAGAACGGAGTATGAGTTTGAGCACATAATATGTACTCAAAAAGTTTTATAACCTCCAGGCCTGAACTCAGCATTTACGGCCTTTGAGCAGTGAAACTTATTCGTGCCAGCACCTATTGCGACACGGTTTATACGGTCTCATTCGAAGGACCGGTCTCCACATCCCGCAATGGAATTCGAACCCGCGACGTAGGAACAACACACTAGAGCAAACGCTTTAACCAATGCGCCTCGCGGGAAACATCCACATATAAAAGTGATTTTATGTCACCATTGAGTTTGGGAACTTCGCAGTCTAGTAAATCTAGGTAACATCAACAAGTGAATATTCTAGATTTCTATGTAAAAGTTGAAAATAACGACCAGTGATCAATCTCATAAGTTCAGGAAAACAAAACGAATCGTGAACAGGGTAGAAACACGGACCCGTGGAAACACCAGAGGTGGGATTAGGTGCCTAGGAGGAATAAGCATCCCCTGTCCATCGGTCACACCCGCAGTGAGCCCTATGTATTGATCAGGTAGACGGAGTATTCCGTAGTCAAATTTAGCATAACAACAAATGGTATGAAACAGACAAAATACGACCCATCGATACAAAGAAGGTCATTATAACGACCGCAGAATTTGCAAAAAGCTGACTTTCAACGGGGTTGTTGAAATCCTTATCACATCAACGTATTTGTCGGTAGCTTGCCTCGGTTTAAAAGAAAAATGATAGTATTCAGAGCATGCTCTTGCGTATGGAATAAGTTGGGAGACATAAACACCATATGCAGGTGATCTTGGAATATTGCTTCAATAATAATATTTAATGTAATAATTGATAAAAGAATTGAAGGTTATCTAAAATTTCATCAATAATTTTATTTTCGTAATTTCTTTTTTCCCAGAGCGCAGAAATTTTTACTTTTATTAGCTTAGTTTAGTATATGGGGACTGGAATCTTTTACAAAATTATGATATAGATTGTTACAGTTATATACGGGGCAATACTGGAAAGTAAATCCAAAGTAGAAAAATTAAATAGATTTAATTTAGTTGACCCATAGCGCATTTGTTATTCAAATGTAAAAATGTTTTCTTGGGCTAAATAATCTGCTATTAAGTAGGCTAGGCTTATTTTTTGTAATATCTGAAGAGGTCATGTCAACACTTGACACTGATTCAGTTCTCCAAAGATATAAAACAGATCACTCAATTATTAAACTTCAACTAAGATTTGATAATTATTTTAAAGGAAGAGGTTTTTGGCGCTTTAATGATCCTCTGTTGAAAAATTTCGAGTTTCTGAAGAAGGTCGAACAAATCATATCTGATACTAAGACAGAATATTGTGTTGTGCATACTCATCACAATGATGAATGTAAGTCTCAAACAATTGATGATGATTTATTATGGGAAAACATTTAAATAAAAATTAGAGAGTTTGCAATTTATTTTGCCATTAGTAAAAAAATCCCATGAGAGAACAAAAACCCAGAAAGATTCTCGTCAAAAACAAATTAAATTCATGCATGAGATGCTTAATATGCACCATCTGCTAATTTATGGAAATTTACTGAATGATCTTCATGATGAACTCGAAAATATCAGAAAATTTAAGCTTCAAGGACTCTTTATTTGAACATACAGTAAATAGATTGAAGATGGTGAAAAACCGACAAAATTACCATAGATGAAATGTGAAGATAATGAATAGTCATCATTTTCAAAAGTCCATTTAAAGAATACAAATTACAAGCAGAGCCAACACAGATCTCTGAGAACAGAGGTGGAATCACGAGCTAACGCAGAGTAAGCATCCCCTGCCGACCGGTCACACCCACCATATGTTCTTTGTCATGAAAATCCGAAGTCAATTCAGTGTGAAAATAATGTCCCAAAGTCAGTCCACATTCGACTTAGGAGAGATTATATTTGCAAACGAGGTCAGCGACCATAGAATTTGCGAAATGCTGACTTTAAACGAGATTGTTGATATCCTTGTACCATCAACTTATTTGTCAATAGCCAGCCTCGTTTTAGAAATTAATTGTTCATAGGCAGAACATGCTTATTGAATCAACGTTTAGACATATACTCTATGTGCAGGTGATAATGGTATATTGCTACATAAATAAAGGAAATTGACGATAGAAAAGTTGAAGTCATCACATTTATCATAAGGTTTAATTGTCAGTTTGCCATCAATGTCTTTCTCTCGTAAATATCCAGATAAGAAATAGATATTTCAGACTCTGTGGTGTCTTTTATTTCGAGTTCACTGGTATGTATTGAATCAACGTGGGAATGAAACAATAATGTTAATTGATAAAACGTCGTCGATATACTTGAAGGCCACAACAAGAGACTTCTTCTTTTCATGCAGAAGTTTTTTAAAATAAATTTTGCTTCATATGAATACAAAAACAGATTTGCTAATAACGGGGCACAGTAAATATCCAGGGAAATTCCAACATATTGTCGGAAGACCTGATTCAAATTTACGAGTTCCATTTTTTATTGAAGACGTTGTCTATGATGTCAAAAAGTCTGGGTTTTCTTTTTAATTTATCGTTGGGAATGGTCGTATAAAGTGTTGAAAAGTCGTGCGTCTTTATGCTATTGATTTTTGTAAAATTTTGTGATTTCAAATTTTCTGAAAGTTCCTTGGAGTTTTTAAGTATCCACATCTGATTAGCACCATTTCTTAAATACGTTGTTGTACAATACTCCTGAAGTTTCTTCTTCACTGTTTATATTTCCGTGAGGAGTAAAGAAAGAGGCTTAATGGAACATTTCCTAGAATCCGGTACATTTCTTTTTTGTAAGGATTTTTAAGAAGTTTAGATGTTGATTTCAACTTTTCCCAACACCAATGTTGTTGTTTTGTTGTTGTATTTTTTCCACTTCACCAGAAATGTTGATTATATGATTTATATATTTTATTTCAAACACCAGATATGAATCTCATGTTTATTTGTAGAGTAAATATATTGTCATTTTTTATATGTTACATTAATCTAAATGCTTTACAATATCATATACCTGTATCCCTGCATTTTTGTCTCCCGCTTTCGCAAAAGCGATGGGACATTAAATCTCATTCGTCTGTCAGTCTCTCAGTCTGTCACAAAAACTTTAACCTGGGTCATAACTTATGACCTTGAAGTTTGACCTAATTTTCAAAAATTTTAACATTGCTGATAACTTTTGATTGATATTTTTTTTTATTGGGAAACGTTTGAATGTATGAATGTTTGACGTCTTGTATCCATTATATGACGTTATTTCGATGCGGCGACTACCAAAATCGCACTTTGTATATAATACGATATTTATAAATGTATAAATCATGTTGAATTGAAATTTTCAGGTCTGATTTGAAATAAATATAGCTTCCATCATTTCGTTGTTTTACGTCGATTAGTAGCAATTTTATCGAAGCTGTGATTTACTTTTGGATCAACCCTCGTAAAACGTGTGCAAAATATATTTATTAAAATTTTATCTTGTTTTTGTATGATATTGTGAATATTTTTTTTTAAAAAAAATTGATAAAACTGTCATTTACATTCAATAAATAATTGAAAATCATTAGGGTTCTTGGAGGTTCTCTGGAGTTTTCTAGGGTTCTCTTTTTAGTAGGACCCTCAATTATTCACCAGAAAATTTTTTGATGCAGGATTAACAATACAGATAAGAAGTCTCTTTGATGTCGGTCTCAACCCATCGGATAACCTGTCTTTGCCCTACCTATCATTTTAGAATTTGGTAAATGTAAAGTTTCACTGAACGTATTTTAAATTAACCCCTTTCGTCCCCTTTACATTGATTAAGTCAATTTCTGCATCGGGTGCCCAGCGCGTCACTTTATGCTGGAACCTCAATAAATAAACATCATAGAAATATCTTTCATCTTGATCATATGTTTTCAGGTAGGGCAATAATAATTTTACTTTAACAATATTTGTGTTCTAAATGTAATTTATTAGTTTCAAACTATTGTACCGGGTATTCATATGTGATTTATTATTTTTATGCATGTGAATTTTTTGATTGTTAAACTCAAGTTATAGTAGGTGTTTTCCTTTTCCTACTTATTATTACGTAGTCTAAATTTTACAAACCTTCCTAATATCAAAGTTATCTTTTATTGGCTTTACGAATTCGATCTTTAACATTAACATTATTTTTGTTTTTAATTTTTTTTTCTTTCAGAAATTCAGTTATTTCCATTTTTTTAAACTGTGTTTCGGGATTAAACTTTCTAATAACGTGATTTTTTTTTTCTAAATTCACTTTCTGTTCGCACTTCTTTCCGACATTAGGTTGAGATTGTTGAAAGATATTTTGTTGCTAAAGACGAAGAATAGCCAAAAAATTATGTCAAAGAAATCTTTAAAACAGTTTTCGCAGGCTTAATTATTGCCAAAACACATATTTATTTGGAAATTTCCCTATCAAACCAGCCTTATTTTTCCATTCATCCAAAATATTTTTTTCATATCTATATTGAAATTCAGAGCAAAAAACATGGGAAAATTGAAATCTTCCAAAGTAAATACAAACCATGTAGCAAATTAATTTAATCCTCACAACGGTAAAGACAAGAAAATAAAATCGAATCCCCACTTTCTATGGATTTGGGGTATCATATGACCTTCAATCCTGATGAGTTTCCCTTTAAATTTTCATGCGATTCTTCATGAACTATGATATAAACATAATAAAATGGGCCCGCTGTGGCGAATGAAAAAGGTGAAGATAAGGAACAGTGATCGATCTCAAAAAATCTAAAACAATACAAATCTGTGAACAGGACATAAAACACTGGACTCACAGAAAGTTGCCTAGGAGGAGTAAGTATCCCCTGTTGATCGGTCACACCCGCCGTAAGCCCTATGTATTGATCAGGTAGATGGAACATTCTGTAGTCAAATTTAGTATAAAAACAAAGGCCTAACAATTGGTAGGAAACACGTCAGCCAAAAATACGACCCAATGATAGGTTATATTTGTTAACGAGGTTATAATGACCATAGAATTTCGAAATGCTGACTTTAAACGGGGTTGTTGAAACCTTATAACATCAACTTATCTGTCAGTAGCCTGCCTCAATTTAAAAATTGATCGTACTCAGAGCATGCTTTTGAGTATTGAATAAGTTGGGAGACGTAAACACCATATGCAAGTGACAGCTGAATATTATCATCTCATTTGTCATACAATTTACTTGTTAATTGGCCCTTATCGTCTATAGTCAGTAAAACATCCAAATATGAAACAGATATATAGCAGACTCTGTGGTGTCGTTTATTTCAAGTTCACTGGATTATATCGAGTCGACATATGAATGGAAGTAACTACACTGTATTGTTAATTGATAAAACATCGTCGATATATCTGAATGTCGAGTTGAAGACTACAGCAAGCGGTTTTCTTCTTTAAAAAATCTCATGAATTCATAATAGAAATGAAGTTCCGTCGCCAATTCAAAGATCGGGGTTCCCTGTGTTTAGGACCTTCTAAGATTTTTAGGTCTTCATTTAGGTTTTGCTTTTAGGTCTTCATTTTCAACTTTATTAGCACCACTGGTAATGACGTGTCCAGCGGGAGTGTATAGATGAAGGAAGAGGAAGAGCAAGAACACTTTAGAGGATTTTGTTTTAGATGTTCAATATCTAGGCACTGTAAGGTTTGTTTATAATTGAAAAGTTTGGAAGCAACGGTTTGGAATATCTGTAGGAAATGCAGGGTGTAGACTTCAACTTTAAATATGGTGGAATACAAGAATGAACTTTTGTTATGATTATGAACATTAGGTGTACTAATTTTCACAGCACTTATTCCTTTGTTGGCAAATTAAAGTTTAAGGAACCGACGGGTTGAGTCAGAATTATCTTCCGACACATTGACTTAAAGACCCTGTGCTGGACATAATACATAATCACAAACACTAGTTTGCATTCTGCAGTTGAAGAATCTAAGTATGGACTTGCTTTAGCTTCTTCAAATAATCCATTTAAAAATTTCAAGGGACGAAAGGCAAAAGTGAATTAAAAGAGACATCATGTATATTTGGTCTATTGAATGATCGATGTCTATGACTACGCCTACGTTTAGGTGTATTGTTAAAAGTCTCATGACATTTACATTGGCACATTGTAGGCTTTAAAGATTCCCTACATTTTTTATGTAGTCAACAGCTTTCTTTCTGCAATTTCCATTAAAGTAAATGACTTACTTTTTTATTGCTGGATTTTTCTTTGGTTATCGTGAGAACGTTAGTAGTTATAGAAAAGAGGCTAAATGCGTTGCATTGTGGGTCCAGAGGCCTACTGTGCATTTGGAGCAATGTGCACAGTCCGAATTTTCTTTTTTCCCAGGCATGTGCTTTAAGAGCTTGCAGTGCGAGCGGCGCTTCGCTCGCTATGACATTTTATTTAGCATAATGTATTTTATTGACTTTTCAATGATTATCATTTTAAACCTGTTTTATTCAACACAAGTTCATCACATACAATGTAGTTAGGTTATAAACGTCGATCGACGTAATTTCACAGTGATGCTATAGGTGGTCGAGTGTTCAACGTATACCGTTGAGGTATACGGGTTGGTACGTGATTAAATCTACCACAAAGCCCTTCGGAATTTTATCACATAACAAACCTGTATTTAATTTATCTCCCGATAAAAGTTTAACAAGCAAATTCTAGGAATTGTGGTCCCCCGCTTTCGGTGTCTTAGTGGATGGGATGCCATTATCTATGGCATATTGTAACTGTCTTGTTTGTGTGCCCTGTATTGTTTATGCATCATACAAAAAGACAAAAATTATTAAATTAATAACAGGTATGGCAAAGATTATATCTTCTCAAAACTACATCAAACTTCAAGATCAAGGTCATGAAGTCAAATATAAAACAACTCGAAGGGTCTTGTCACAAGTAATGCAAAAGAGAAAAATAATATCAAAAACCAGAGTATACAATCGGAAAGGTCTTGAAACAGGTAATGCACATGTCAAATGTAAATGAAAAAGGTCAAGAAATCGATTTAAAAGAAAAACTAAATATCTTCTCTCATTCAAAAGTTATCAGCAATGCTATCATTTTTGAAAATTAGGTCAAACGAAGCCCACATCAAGAACATCATTCTTTATATTGTTTCTTGATCGAGATAAAGGATGTCGACATGGGTAGCAAAAATACATGAATCTGTAAAGTTTTCCAACAGTTCTGGCTTGGTATAAGTACATCACTGTTTATATTTCTGTGAATGAAAAACTTTCTGAAAAACTTTAACCTTGGCCAAAACTTTTGAACGTTTGGTACTAGGGCTTTTATATTTCACAGGTGTATTCCTTGCGACAAGTCCTTCCCTTGGGTACCAACTATTTTGACGCTTTGATCTCGACCTTGGAGTTTGACTTACTTTTGAAAAACTTTAACCTTGGCAATACCTTTGAACAGTTGATGCTAGGGCTTTCGTATTTCACACGTGTTTTCCTTGTGACAAAACCTCCCCTTGTAGGATCCAACAATTTTTATCCGTTTACCTTGACCTTGGGGTTGGACTTGCATTTTAGAAACTTTAACCTTCGAAATGAGCTGCCATACGGGGGCAACTCATAGCAAAGGCTAAAGTTTTTCAAATGCAAGTCAAACTCCAAGGTCAAGGGATAAAAATGTTGGTACCCATAGATAGGTCTAGTCAAAAAGAATACACCTGTGGAATATGAAAGCCCTGGCACCAACTGTTCAAAAGTTATGGTCAAGGTTAAAGTTTTTCTAAAGTAGGTCAAATTCCAAGGCCAAGAATAAAAGGTAAAAAAAGTTGGTACTCAAGGGAAGGGCTTGTCACAAGGAATGCACCTGTGAAATATGAAAGCTCTAGCACTAACTGTTTAAAACTTATGGCCAAGGTTAAGGTTTTTCAAAAGTAGGTCAAACTCCAAGGTCAAGGTCAAAATAACACCAAGGGAAGGTCTTGTCACAAGGAATATATCTGTGAAATTTGAAAACTCTAGCCCTAGCCGTTCCAAAGTTATTTCCAAGGTTAAAGTTTGGTAAAATTTTGCAGAAATGGTTCAAACTCCAAGGTCAAGACCTTAAATAAGTTGGTACCCAAAGAAAGGACTTATCACATGGAATACACATGTGAAATATGAAAGCCATAGCTCCTACCAATCAAAAGTTATGGCCAAGGTTAAAGTTTTTGCAGACAAACAGATAAACAGAGAGACCAGACAGACAGACGGACGGAGCAAAAACTATATATGTCCCTGAATCTTTGATTACAGGGGCATAAAAATGGAACCAAATGTTTTAGGTCTACTGTTATTAATTAATAATATCAAAATTATTGGCAAAAGAAACGTGCACGTGCATCTAGTTTAAAATGGGTTTGAATGAACTGACTATACAATGGTCTCCATTACTTACCTCTGCTATAACACAAACAATAGGAAATTTTAGAATGATTTGGAAGTTTTTTTTTCTCTCTCTCTCTTTTCAGAGGGTTGTTCCACCTCAAATACATTGTTAAAATTACGTTAAATAACTAACTTTGCCACTTCAAGCAATCATTTCATCGTAACTAATTACTTTTGTATACATACAAATTATTCTGGTATAAAAACTGAGCTCGAGGAATCTTGCAGATTTTACTTTAACAGACATTTACTGTGGAAAATAATACTACCTTTCATAATTGTGTTTTTCTATCTCTGTCTGAATAAATTGATTAAAACAAAAACCGAAAATAGCCGAAATGAGCAGTATTTTATTTCTAAAAATATCGTATTTCTAGTATGTACATTAAAATCATTACTTTTTTATAATATTTTTAAATACTGCATATTTCAACTATTTACGGTTTTTATTTTAATCAATGTATTCAGGCCAAAATAGATCTAGAAAAACACACAATACACAATCCGAGCTCCTAGTGACATAGTAGAGTACTTGTAACTTTTAAAAAAAAATTGATGAAAGCTATCGGCAAACTTTTTCCCGTTTTATTTAGAAAGTTCCTCTTTAGATATATTTAGCAATACTTGTATCTTTGATTAGCTAAATAATACAAAATTCCTCACTGTTAGTCGGAAGTTTATTCAAACGTGGTCCTAGCCTGACTAGTATACCTATATCCGATGCAAAGCGATAGATATTAACCATAGTCTTAGAGGTAACGTAAGTGTCTGTGTGTTTTCTATCCCCCCCCCCCTTTTCGGGAATATCCTTCTATAGTATCATATTCCTTCTGTAGAATTATTACTTATGTATTTATTTAGCTATAATTAATTAGAATTTTTTCATTAATTTATTCGTTGTTATTATTTATTTTTTTGGTGTTTTAGCATACTTTGCCCGTGTGTAGAGGTTCAAAGTCCCCGTCGACTTTTATTTGGAAGTCACTTGGAATGATGGTCCATATCCTTGCTTGGGGCGGGGGGTAATTTTATGAAAGCTCCCTTACTAGGAATATATAATGTAAATTTGATGAAAGCTCCATTTCTCAGTTTAGCTTTTCAAGAACAGCAGTAAAAGCTATGGAGTTGTCGTTATTGCCGTGACGACAAAAATAAAAGGTCTATTGTTGCCTGACGCCAAGTGCGTCAGGCAGTATAAGGATTAATTTTTCCATGGTCCGAAACTAAGCGATCATTCTAAATCATTCTGGATTTTGTGCAAGCTGATTTAATACATCGGAACTTGTTACCTGTATTTAAACAAATACAGTTTGCAGAAGAAAGAATCATATTACTGATGAAAAAATAATGATGTGTTTAATTCCTTCATTTTTTTTTATGTACATGTTTATTCTTTGCGATTTTTTGCACGGACATGTCCGTGTAACATTTTTTCTGTGTTTCTAAACTACTGGATCAGTCCATTTGCCTTCTACGAAAGGGTGACACAATCATTTCGCGCCAAATGTCAATTATCTTCCCGTCTTATTTTGGATTGTTCTATTAAATGGGTGTGATAACTTCTATGGAAATAAATAAAGTTTATTCTTTTAAACTAATTCGTAAGCTTCAGAATTTTTATTAACAGTAAATTTTATCTCATTTTTTAAAAGAACACATTGCATATGGGCAGGTAACACTAAAGCAGTGGATTTGCTGATTATTCTTACTATTTATCCCATAAGTGGGCTGGTCCAATCATAAACAAACTCCCTCCACCTAGTAAATGGGACATCCCTTCTTGATTCAATCTGTTTTCCACCTTTTCTTTCAATATTACATTTAGTAATAATGCACGTATACGTTACAAGGTTAGGTTTTTAAAAAGGCTTAGAAAGTCAGTCAGTAGCATATTATTTCATGCTTTGTGATGAACAAGGGTTTCCTTTTAATACAGTGACAAGAGTGTAAGTCAGTACCCGTAGAGGAATGGGCTTCCTAAGTAAAGAATAGTCAAAATAAAGAAGACATCATGATCTGTACTGGTTTTCATTTCATAAAAAAGCACGTTATTATAGAAGAAATGAGAAAGGTCAAGAAATCGATTGAAAAGAAAAACTAAACAATTTTAAAACTGTACATAAAGATGTATTTTAAAATCTAAACTCATTTATAATAAATGTACATGTGTATGGTAAGACCATCATCGCTTGAGTTTTGTCGGGGGGAGGGAGGGTATTAATATCTTGTTTTGCTCTAACTGTAAAGTGCACAGGCCATTTCTTTGAGTTCTAGAGCAGCATTGAAGCAAGTCTCAAACACTTCAAGACAACTTTCCCAGTTAAAACTGTTCATAATTTACTTTGTCGTCGAGAACGCCGGAAAACAGACAAGTCTATAGAGGCTGTCTCATCAATCTATCACTGACCAGAGAGTGTGCATGAAGAAGCGCGCCCTCTAGTAAGAGAGTGCATGTAATATGAATTTCTTCAGAACGACTCATCTAACTATTTTCTCAGAATTGCAATCTACGCTAGCTCATCCCAGTGCAACTAGTCAGCCCGTGGGATAACTAATAAATAAATGACCAAATAGTGGCATGCCTTAGATATTCGTTAATTTGTAGTATTTGGTTATGACATTTGAGAAAATCAATTGTACATCTTGTGTATTGAAGTATCGCAACTTTAATTGTCGCTCCTTGATGACGGAAACGTTTGGCACCTCTCTTGCTTATACGTTCCATAGATATTGATTGATTAGTCAGGCAAGCTTTTTGAAAAGCTATTACTTGTATCATGATAATTAAACCATGCAAGAGCCGAGTTAAGTTCGGGCTGGAGCACCATTTGAATGTTTACAACTTATCTGATGACAAAATATATTTTATGCAATGAAAATGAATTACTTTAAGTATTTCAACAATATGTGCTTGTGAAACACTGATGCCCCCGTATGGCATCTAAGGCTAAAGTTTCTCAAATGCAAGTCAAACTCCAAGGTCAAGAGATAAAAATGTTGGTACCCAAAGAAATGTCTTATCACAAAAATATGAAAACCCAAGCACCAACTGTCATGGCCAAGAATAAATATTTCTAAAGTAGGTCAAACTCCAAGGCTAAATTCAAAGGGTCAAAATCGGAAGCTCTCGTCACAAGAAATACACATGTGAACTATGAAAGCCGTAGCACCAACCAATAAAACGTTATAGCCAAATTTAAAGTTTTTCAAAAGTAGGTAAAAATCCAAGATCAAGGTTAAAAGGTCAAAACTGTTGGTATCTAAAGGAAGATCTTGTCACAAGGAACACACATGTGAAGTATGAAATCCCTAGCACCAATTACTCAAAAGATATTGCCAAGGTTAAAGTTTGGTAAAATTTTGCAAAAGTGGGCCAAACTCCAAGGTCAAGAAGTTAAATATGTCGGTACCCAAAGAAAGGACTTGTCACAAGAAATACACATGTGAAATTTGATAGCCATAGCTCCAATCAATCAAAAGTTATGAGAAAGGTTATTTGTTTTTGCGGACAAATAGACAGACAGAAGGACGGACAGAGCAAAAACTATATGCCCCCAAATCTTCGATTAGGGGAGCATAAAAAAGTTATATTGTACTGTCAGTACCAAACAACAGTGTAAACACAGGGAGTTGCATACAGATTTGTCCTCCCTTTTCCTTTTACGTATCTTTAGGTTCAGATATGTATCGTTAAATGAATTTGTATTCTTTCTCGTTTAAATAGGCAACTCAATGTCCCATTTTCTTCTTTTTTCCAATACTTGGAGTTTAATGGCTAAAAATTCCTGAATTTTTTAACTTACACTTTCAGAATGGTCAATTAGATTCTTTTGTTGGATAAGAATCTCGTTTAATGAATAGGGAGGTTAGAGCTTAAAATGTCAAGTTTTATCACCTGTTGCTAAGTTACAACTCTCTTTCCCCTGCCACCACCAACACACACAAGCAACCCCCATCCCGGCCGAATAAATTGCCAGATAAAGATTTTCTACATTTGCACAGTGATAAAGCTCTTGCCTTACTGGGTGTTTCTTGCTTCAAAGATTAAACCCCATGAAAATATCCAATTCTCTATCAAATTATGAAATGATTTAAATTGTTTTCATTGTAATAGATAAGTTTACAAGAAATGATAAACCTTTTTAAGAGAGAGAGAGAGAGAATACATATACAAATTCATCAAATTTCTGGGTAGAATTTGAAAATTATACCCAGTAAAAACTCCAAATATACCATTTTTGCACAGTAATTTCATGGAAAATCTGTTGGTAAGCTGTTTTAAAGGTGCTTATACGTAAGATCTGTCATAAAAAGATGCTGAGATACAGAGAAAACCACGACAGACAAAGAGGGAGAGATAGAGAGGGATTAAAAGGGTCTTCCTTGATAAGATACTCTCAAGTACAGTGTGTGTCTTCTTCCACTAAAAGGCTTTTTCAGCTAAAAGGTTTCATTTCCTTGCCATCGAGCGATATCGTAAACTTGAAACCGACATGCATGTGTATGTTACATTAAAGTTTTAGGATTCAGAAATGGATTTTATATAGTTTTAAATTTCCTAAATTCTAAATCTTTAATGTAACATATGCATATTCTTTCATTTTTCATTCATCATTTTCTTTCAATTAAAAATAATTAATTCAAATAGATATACCGAGGCATGTCTTTTTTTAAATAAACATTTTACTACTGTTTGATAAAATGGTTCGATGAAAACCACGTTATAACAGATTTTCAACCTAAAAATGGAACGATTTAAGCATTTTTGTCTATATACAGTGATCAATTGGTCATTAGCAAGTAAAATAGTCTTTATTGTTGTTCTATAGGTTATAAAGGCTTTAAATACAGAAGAACAGGCACGAACTCAGTTTACATGGAACTCGTGATAAATTACTTAGAATTAAATTTTGTTCTATATATATTCCAAAATTAAATATTGCGAAAAATCTGCGAGCTTGCTGTCGGAATTGTTCAAGAACAATAACGGTCTTTTACAGGGTCAAGTTCTATCCCCCTTTCCTTTTTCTTAATATACCAGTATGTTGACAAATTTGAAATAGACTATCAAGTAGGTGAAGATAACGAACAGCGATCGATCTCAAAAAAACCTACAAACAATACAAGTCTGTGAACAGCATATGAAACACAGACCTCTGGAAATTTCAGAGGTAGGATCAGGTACCTAGGAGGAGTAAGCATCCCCTGTCGATCGGTCACAGTCACACCCACCGTAAGCCTTATGTACTGATCAATCAGTAGTCAAATTTAGTATAAAAATAAAGACTTAACAATTGGTATGAAATATGTCAGTCAAAATACAACCCAATGATAGGTTGTATTTGCTAACAAGGTCATTATAAATACCATAGAATTTATGAAATGCTGACATAGAATTTATGAAATGCTGACATTAAACGAGGTTGTTGAAATCACTATAACATCAACTTAGTCGTCAGTAGTCTGCCTCGGTTTAAAAATTGTCGAACTCAGAGCATGCCCTTGAGTATCGAATAAGTTGGAAGACATAAACACCATAGCAGGTGATAGAATATTACTACATAAATACGGGAAGTTGAAGAATGGAATAGCTGGAGTCATCTCGTTGTCATACAGTTTAGTTGATAGTTGGCCCTCGTTTACTGCCAGTAAAACATCCAAATATGAAACAGATGTGGCAGATTCTGTGTCTTTTAATTTTGAGTTCACTGGGAAAAATCAAGTCGACGTATTAATAGAAGTAATTCTTGTTAATTGATAAAATGTCGTCGATATATCTGAATGTCGAGTTTAAGGCCACAGCAAGTGGGTTTTTTTTCTCATGTAGTTTTTTAAATAAATTCTGCTTCGTAGGATTATAAAACATGTCGGCTTTTTAAGGACCACAATTAAAGTACATCGAAATTCCAACAGATTGTTGGAAGACTTGATCTCCAAACATTGCATAGATGTTGTCAATGAGGTACTCCAGCATCCTTTTAGTGTCAACTCAGAGTACTTATGTGTAGAATCATAGTTATTTTTTTTAACAAAATAATTTTGTAGATGACCAATCACAAGAGATGAAAATTTCCGAGTTGTTCCATTTTCATTGAAGAAGAAGTTGTGTAAATGTATAATATCAATTTTTTTTTAATCCACATTTGATTTACACCACTTCTCGAATATGCTGTAGCATTCTCCTTTAGAGCAGTTAACATTTTCGTGAGGAGTAAAAAGGGGCTAGCTAGGTAGAGCAGTTGCTGGACCCGGCAATGTATCTTTGTAAGAATTTTTATGACTAGGAATTCAGTATAGGTAGGGTAGATCGAACACACGTTCGTTGACTGGAATGTTAAAAGTTTTAAAGATTGAAACGTGATTTTGAAGAATTTCATCATTAGAAATTGAAATGCGAGTAAAAGTTGGATTTCTAGATGTAGAATTAAAAACCAAGTTCATTGTAATAATGAGCCTTACAAACAAAGACGATATTGTTTCAAGCCTTGTATGCTGGAACCATAACATATTTGTTTATGTAGTCTTAAATTCTTTCATCTCTTCCGATTTAGTGAAAACGGAGGGGTATATGGTTCGCATGTTGCCTTTTAACTTTCTAACACGATTCTTTAATACATTACTAAACATATTTACTGAAAAAATTAATAAAATTGTAAATACCCCAATATACTTACTAAATGCAAAAGAACTGAGATTGGCCAAGAAGCCAATAGGCTCATATTAATCCAGTTCTCTATAAATGCAACAAGTGGAAGTATGAAGATGAAAAAAATATATATAATGCACCCAGAAAAAAGACTTCATATATTGTGTAGTTTTCCTGGAGGAATCGAAGATAAATAATCAAAAAAATTATTTTCTACATAAACAAAGCAAAAAACTAAACTACACTAATTCTTACACATACACAAACAGTTTAGTTTTCAACACTAAAACAATGATCAGACCAAAATAATTTGCTTTAGTAGTAAACAAATTTTAAATGTTTTGATTTAAAATCTTTTATTTTCAACTTAAATTTCTGAATGTTAAGTAAAAATTTTGTTTTTAATTTCTGAAAGATTTTGTGAACCATAAAGATGATATATCAACACTTATAGGATGAAGTATTGTAAGAACAGTTCTATTTCGCGCGCGGTAGTTCCAATAGAACAGTTTTATTTCGCGCGCGGTAGTTTCAATATCACCACATGAACATAGTGGAGAATTATAATGATTTTTCTGAAACATATGTAAATTCAGAGAACTACATTCAAGTCTAAGTTTTATATGTAAAAACTTAACCAATCGTAACCCCCCCCCCAAAAAAAAAAATTAATTCTACGCATCATGTATGCTTTATTATGCAATTTCCAAGATAAATTTTAATGGCAAATATTATTCCCAAATGTTTATAGATCACGACTTCTTTTACAAGAACCTCATCGAATACAATTGATGGGTGAAAGAGTTTCCGAGTTTTCGTATTTATTGTTAAAGGAGCCTGGACACAGTTGCTTGTCATTTTTGTTGTTTTAAATTTCTATTTTTATTCAAAAAATAACCTCAGTTTAATGAATTGAACTAACATGAAAATTCTTAAACTTCAAAGACAAAAAAATTCTTCATTACATCATGTCAAACACCTGTGTTTATAAACACGGGCACGAATTCTGTTATTGTTAATGTTTACGTTTTACAGGGTGTGTTTATCTTTTTTACTCTGCACACATCACTTCAATCATGGACTTCTCACCTGTCTACTCTGAATTTTCTGGAGTATAATTTTAATATTTTTCATTAATACACAACAAATTTTCCACTTTTCTTAAATATTAAGGATAAAATTTACTTTGAGAAAGTGCAAGGATGTGTGTCAATCAAACGCGTCCAGAAATTCGTACTTTTACTAATTTCCAGATGAAAGAAGTTTCTAAACACGCTTTTATAATATTTTGTGTGAAATGCACTAGAAACTTATAAGTCATTATATTATTCTGAAAATTTTAGAAAATGTTAACTTCAAATCTGTGTCCAGGCCCTTTTATCACTCAGTTTTAGAGGGATTGAAGGATACAAGCCAGTTTTTGATTTTTGCAAGGTTATAATTAACTTGTAAAACTCAGCAACTTGTTGACCTCCAAAATTATTATCTTTTCTATCTCGGTTCCTGAAAACTGTTCAGCAGTATACTGCAAGTCTTACTGCAACAAAAAGGGGAGGGGGCAAGTAGATTTTAAATGAAAACTTTCATATTAAGACTACAGCAAAAGACTATCCCCCCCCCCCCCCCCCCGGTGTAATAGGGACCTACCTTTTTTGACAATTTGCTTGGCATGGTACCCAAATTTATTTCGTGTTTTCATCAGGTCCTAGGTCATATTTAATTCATCCATTCCATTGATTTTCCTTAGCTTTTTACTTGATTTAAGGATTCACTGTCTGAGTTCATAATTATCCATTCTATCTATGAATTGACGTGGTATATCTGCTGACTTACGTCCAACTCGATGACATACGGTGATGACTCCCTTCGTGAGAGGAATTTCCAATTTGGTTGCAGTGTCTAAGACGACATCAGCTGTGTTCTCTTCTTCCTCGGAAACTCATGCGATTCTTATGCGGCTGCGTCTACTATACATCTCAAGTTCATCAATTTCCTTTTTAACGGTTATATTTACCTTTTGAAGAGTATATATCTGTCATCTGGCAAAAAGAAACTTGAAAATGTAAATAGAATTGTACTTCATTTAATTTATAGGGGGTCACCCAGTTCATGAAAACAGAGGAGGATGTATGCACTGTGCTACTGATAAACTGAGATTTTTGTCATATAAAAAATCTTCAGAGTTTCACTTCTCCTTATTGTTATGTGTTGGATGAAAAGTACAACTTATGGATCCGGGAAATTTGTAAGGAAATGAGCCACAAAATTCACCTTGCCATACTCGAATATTACTGTGGCAAATTTATTTTGAAAGTAATTATCTCGCTTGCAAAAAGTGTTCAATCTGCATCCTCTTTGTGTCCAAGTGACAATTGCAAGAACAAGCGGGATCCAAGAATGAGGGAAAAAGTGGGGAAGTCCAGCATAATATAATCTCATAAAACAAACAAAACAAAAAAAACAACAACAAAGAAGCAACAAAAGGGAGAAAAAAGGAAAAAAAACTTACACTTTATCAAACGGACAAAACGGAGATAAAGACAGGGAGGGGCAATCTTAATAATAATATGTTTTTTTTACAGAGGGAGTGTCCAAAATAATTTTCATTCTCGTTCAAAATATATTTTCAAAAGTTTTTTGCATGTAGAACTTTGATCCCGTTGTATTGCAGGCCCGTAGGACAGGGCACCCCAATAATTTTGCCAGTATATACTTTACTTACTTACTTATCCTCTCCGTGCCCCGGAGGACGCATGAGGACGTTCAACAAAGAACGCCACTTACGGCGGTCGCTGGTAACAACTGGCCCCTCCTTCCAGCTGCTCCAACCCAGTTTTCTTTCTCTCTCAACAGAGCGTCTCCATGTGTTCTTTGACCGTCCTCTTCTTCACGTTCCCGCAAGGGCCCATGTGAGAGCTGTTCTGATATGTGAGCTGGCTTCCCTTCGGAGAATGTGGCCTATCCATCTCCATCCCCTTCCTTTGATCGTCCTTGATAGAGGTATGCATCTTGCTCTCTCATACAATTGTTGGTTGGATATCTTTTCAGACCAGTGTATTTTTAGGATCCTCCTAAGGCATTTCCGATGGAATGTCTCCAGCTTTTCATCGTCTTTCTAGGCGGTTCTCCATAGTTCAGAACAATACAGCAACACAGATAAAACAGTTGTGTTGAAGATCTTAAGTTTGGTCCTTGTTTTGACTTCCATACTTTGGTGAGGGATGCGAAAGTAGTCCTGGCTAAGTCTAACCTTCTCCCTGTGTCTGCCTCAGTGCCTCCCGTCTTGTACATTGTGGCACCCAGGTCGAGGAATGTTTCAACATCTTCTACGTCCTTGTTATTTAAAATGATGGCATCATTCTTTTTATCGTTTGTTCTCATGCTTTTTATCTTGTCGACATTACTTTTAAGCCTGTATATTCAGCGACGTCATATAATCTCCTGATCTTTTCTTGTATGTCGTTGTGTTTGCTGGAAATAAGTGCGACGTCGTCTGCATAATCCAGGTCATCTAAGGTTAACAAAAAAATTCCAACGTATACCTCCCTCCCAATTGTTGGTCTTTCTCATTATCCAGTCTACCACAATGATGAACAGGAACCCAGATATAACACATCCTTGTCTCACTCTTGTTTGTACTTTGAACCAGTCCGTTGTTCTTCCATTCTCTATGACACAACTGGAACTTCGGTCATATAATTTCCTGATGATGTCCACATACCTCGGTATATCTCAGGAATTCCATAGTGTCTTAGTATGTCCCTCAGTTTCTCTCTTATTTTGCTGTCAAAAGCTTTTTAAAAGTCTATGAAGCTTATGCACAGTGGTGCTTGCCACTCTATAAATTGTTCTAATATATTTCTTAGTATGTAAATCTGTTCCGATGTTCCTCTTCCTCTTCGATATGAGCTTGCTCTGGTCTTAGACTGTCTTCTATTCCATCTCTAATTATGTCAATCACTATTCTGCAGAACACTTTAGATGGCACTGATAGTAGTGATATTCCTCTATAGTTGTCACATATTGTCAGATCTCCTTTCTTAGGTATTTTGACAATGTGCCATCTCTTCCAGTCTGTTGGTATTCCCTGCTCACCGATGATTCTGTTGAATAAATCTGTTAACTCTAATGTTGTATATGATATGCTCTCCTTTAGTAGTTCTGCATAGATGTTATCTATGCCAGGGTTCTTCCCTTTCTTCATTTTTGGATTGACTTTTTTACTTATTGGTGTGTTGTGTCAATTTCAGCAATTATGTTCTCTTGGAAATTGCATTCTTCGGGTAATTCTGTTGCTTCTGTTGGAACATTTAGGACCTCTTCAAAATGCTCTTTCCATCTTTCCAATATTTTTCCGTCCTCGATGATTAGCTCACCGTTTTTGGACCTTATGCCACTTGTTCTGTTTCTTTTTTCCCCACATTAAGCTGCTTGGTCAGTTGATAAACCTCACTCAGGCGGTTTGTGTTTGATGCATTCTCTGCTTGGTTTGCTATATCCTCCAGATTTTCCTTTTATCAGCTCTTGCTCTTCTTTTAACATCTTTGTCTTTTGTCATATATTCTTCTCTCTTAATTTCGTTTATTCTCTCCGAATTTGATCTACCTATTTCTTCATTTAGTTTTTTTTCTTTCATTTATAGATCTGTATGTTTCTGCAGTAAGCCAGTCTTTCTGTTTCCTTTTTTTCTGGCCCAAGATCTTTTCTGTTGTTTCATTATATACCTCTTTCACAAGGGTCCATTTTTTGTTGACTGTCTTTTCCTCTTCAGACAGTTGCTGAAACCTACTTTTTATTTCAAACTGGAATCCTTTGCATATTCTTGGATCTTTCAGCTTGCTGACCTCATACATCTTCCTGTTGCTTTCTTTTTGCTGTGAGTTTCTACAGAGCTTCACCTTTATTTTAGCAAGTACTATATGGTGATCTGAATTGGTATCTGCACCACGCATAACCCTTACATCACATACAGACTTCTTGTATCTGCCATTCACCATCGTCAGTTTGGTTCCTATCTCTTCCATAAGAAGATTCCCATGTAAGCTTGTGTATGTCAAGGTGCCTAGAGAGGGTTCCGCAGAAGTTATTTAGAGCGCACATTTCAGCTAACCTCATGCCATTTTCATTCACAGTCCCAGTGCCCTCTTGTCCCACGACTCTTTCCAATCCATCACTTGACTTTCCAACTTTTGCATTCGCATCGCCCATTACCATCAGTATATCATGATTTGGCAATATCTCTCTCTGTAACTTTTCGTAGAAGGTGTCCTAATCCGCTTCATCTGCTTCGTTTGTTGGGCTCTATATTTGTATTACTCTTAGCTTAGCAAAGCGGAGAAAAAGCGTGCGTTGATGATTCTGTCATTAACAGGATTCCATTCCATCAAGCTTTGTCGATTTTTCCTGCTAAGTTTAAGCCCTACTCCTCTATGTTGTTCCTCAGCTCCGGAGTACAAGATATGGTCTCTCCAGTGGTTGTCTTTAATTCACCAAAGCCTGTCCATCTTACTTCGCTCAGTCCCATTATGTCCAACTTAAATTTGTTAAACTTTTATACGATGTTAGCTGTTTTTCCAATTTGGTAAAAATTGGAACATTGTTCTTACGTTCCAACATCCGATCTTGGTGATATTTTTAGGTGTTGTTATGGATGGGATTTGCGTTCCTTTCAGGTTACTGGGGTCCTTACGGCTTTTTCTAATTGCCTCGTACTCTCGATTCCAAATGAAGATAATCCTCAATTGGAATCTAGCATGTCGCGCCTACCCTTCCTTCAGTGGTACTAATTGTTATAACAGTTTCCGTGATCATCTGATTTTTATGGAAGGAGGTGGTTAGCCTCAAGTCCAACCTCCAAATTCGTGTCTGGGGGGCCAACATAGTAGTTGATAACGGTCTCCTACTAAATCCAGGTTATGACCACAGTTTTCTCTCCCAGCTGAGTTGCCGGCCAAGGCTTTCGAGTCTGATCTTCCCGTGCGCCCTTACGAAGTTAGCCTGGGGCCAAAAGGTGCCCAGTATCCGTCTGCTTCCAGGTGGAGGCATCGCATAGGACTTGTTGTGGAGAGGCTATGTACTGGCAGAGGAAGACTTACAACCGCTTCCCTTTTTGCATTGCTGCTAGCCAGAGGTGAGGGCTGAAAGCGAGAGGTGGCAAGCACATAGACACCAACACCAAAACACTAGACGCATCACACAACATTTAGCAGACAGTATGTACTTAATATATAAGAAACGACGATTATTTACGGTTGTAACCCTCAACAATGACGCCTGGTGACACCCCCTCCCCCTTTTTTGCTCGTCAGGGATTTCTTGTTTACTTTGTACCCCTCCAAAATAATTTCGTAGGCCGTGCCCCAACATTAAAATTGCTTTCTACGGGCCTGTATTGTGAACCAGTCCTACCTCTCGGAGCCATGGGTGAATGATTTAAACAAATTTGAATCTGCAATACCTGGGAATGCTTACGTATTAATAGCGATTCTCTGTAACCACTTAAACTTCTTTGCCACGCATGGTCACCGATTTTGATGAAACTTTGCCCATTATTACAACTTGACACCAGAAACATATATCAAATAAAATTTCGTTGCTATGTGTCTTGGTTGCCATGGTAACAACCAGAAAAGTTGAAAAAATTGAGATTTTCAGCTACTTTGAATCTTTATTAAGCCTTAATAAAGACTAATAATAACAAAAAAACAATTCTCACAAAAACCTGACACCTTGTTGCCACTTATGCTATAAAGAAACTATTTAGAATTTATCTCTTAGTAAGTGGTAACCATGGGTTCATTTGGAATACATTTTAGATGCTGAAAAATGCTGAAAAACGCTCAATATTCACTAATGATAGGTGTTAAATGATCAAACTCAATCAACAACCTAAGAGAAAACAATAAAAATATTTGACCTTAAGTAATTAGGTATTGGCAATATTATTCTAAAAATAACTTTCATGGTTGCCATGGTAACACAGTGTTACCATGCAAAATGTGTTGCTAAGATTGGGTTAATGCTACTATTTTCAGGAAAAACAATAAATTTCATGACTGGCACATATATATCCTTAGGACCTTGCAACACCGACAACATAAGAAAAATTGGGATTAATTGTTACTTTGCAGTGTAACCATGGAAACAATGTACCAGTTGGTTAAAGTGATATTTTTTGCTGCCTTAGGAATTTAATTACTTTTTATTCAAGAAACATATTATTTGACTCACCTTGAATAGTGCTTATTTGGTAGAACTAAAGTTGAATATCATATATTGATAACGTTTGTTGAAAAATACAACACTGTTGCTATGGTAACCAAGAAGGGAAAATGTTCGATTTTGTTAATTTTATATCAATATTAAACCCTTTGTGCCAGCTTTTTGCATCCAGTTAGAGATTGGGTGGCAGTCAAAATTGAAAGTCAGGTTAGTTGTTCATAATTATCAATCATAAAAGTTTTGGGAATCTACGTACAAAGGTACGTATCCAAGGAAACAGAATATTTTTCAGATTTTTATGCATATTTTCTCGGCTTATTTCCATAGCAACGCTCTATTTAAAGAATTGAATTTGAATTTTTTGAAATGTGAAAATTAGGGTCACATGAACATCTTTAAAAATTGATTATTAGTTATATAGAAATATGCTTTTTAAAAAGATAGGATTAGATTTAAACACTACGAGAGTAAATTTAAAATCCCTTCTTGGTATTAAAACAATGGCAACCATTGCCAACCAATAAGAAATATCATATTTCTTCCTTGGTATATGTTACAAGGATCTTTTGTCTATTATTTGCTTGCATTTCAACCTAAAATTCTTTTTTTTTCTTAAGTGTATGATTATATAAAATTAGATGAGCAAAATTATTACTTTTGAATACTTTGTTTCCATAGTAACGTATTTAATAGTTGATTTACCAAACATGTTTATCATGCATTTAAGATATCAGGCCTTCAACTTTCAGAAACAACCATTGCCACTTGTTGGCTTTGCTGCAAAAGTTAACTGTGGGACTCTGAACATGTTGAAAAATGCCATATTTCAAACTTTAGGACATGTTGCCATGGTAACCATGACACGTAGCAACCAATTTCTGCCTGATTTGAGTTTACGGTATCAAAGACTTTTATCATAGATAGTTTGGAGAAATTCTGAGACTATGCGTGCCACAGCTCCTATATAAAAGTTCAAGTCATTACAGAGAATGGTTCTTAATGTGACAAAAAATCCCGCTGTTCTTAATTGAGAAGATATTTAAATTTCCCCCCATACATATTCCCACATAAAAGTTTGACTTTTGGGGAGGGGGGATGATTTGATCCTTTATTTGAATTTTTTTTTATTTACTTTACCCGGGGATGCTCTGTGGCAAGTTTGGTTGAAATTGCCCAGAAGTAAAGTCCCACTGGACACCCGATTACTGTTGTTAATACATGTACAGTGTATATACTGAAACGCAAAAGAAACGCAACAAGCAGTAATCTACAAATATTTGAATTTTTTATCTAATGATTTTCAAAAATGAATACAGTAAGGTAAAACTCGATTCATAAGCATCAGAGATTTGATAAAAATGTTAAATTATAACCTTTTAACTTTAGAAAGTTATATATGAATGTTAAAACACCCCCACCCTGGCCATTCAATTACAGCGTGCAAGACTGCCATTTACAACAGTTGCAGCTTGATTTCTACGATGCAGTAGGTTCATCAATCTCGAGCTCTGGGCGAAAGAAATATTCTTTGCCATTTTTAAATGCCTGTTTTTCAGATGATGAGGTCGAATTTTCTCTACCCAGGCGCAGTGTTATACCCTTGGAATTTCACAGAAGTGATAAATTAAAAGAATTAGAAAGATTACAGGAACAATAAGTTACATGGTTCCAACAGACAAGGCTTGTTTGTAAGTCTCACTATTATAACCGTACTTTAGAAGAACTTGATTTTAATTGTATACCTGGAAATCCTTCCTATACTCATGGTTCATTTTCTAAGGATGAAATTCTTCAAAATCACATTTCAGTCTAATACTTCTAACATTCCAGTTCTCAAAGGTGAGTTCGATCTAGCCTACCTATCTAATGGATTCCTAAACTTCATAAAATACGAGCAAATTACCGGGTCCAGCAAGTTTACAGACGGATGGATAGGAAGCTATCATAGACAGACGGACATCAGACAACAGAAAATCAAAGCTGAATTGAGCTCATAGCTCACGAGAGCTGAAAATTGACCAGCAAATGTCTGAATGTCTGGAGGGGGACATACAGTAGGAATTGCAGTCCGAAAGGCAGGTGCGCGGACTTCTCTGTGTTAAAGGCCCCTTCTGTCCACCATACTTTCACATGTTTCATTCAAATGCGAACAGAAACGAAGTATGTATTAGATTAGGATATGCCCATGATTCTGTTATTTTCTCCTTTGAACTGCTTAACTCCATGTTCCAAACTGCAACAGGTACCCCGAAGATAAATGATTGCATAATTTCCAAAATACGGCATAGTGCTTGGAATAACTAGAATAGAGCGCTGGTGGTGTTCAAATTGCATAACGTGAAACGCATTGTTTGCAAAAGAAGCAATATTTAGAACAACCGTCTTACTTTGGTAAGTGTCAAAGTAATCCATAATTAAGATTCCTCTCAGGGTTAATTATGCTGATCAATTTTACAGTTTAAATCGATCGACATTCGATGCTCATCGGGTGAGAGTGGGAGGGGGCATTTAGCCAAGGGAAGGGGGGCGGGTGGGTAAGCTTTATTAATTTTTTTCAGTTCCATGACACTTTTGTGTGCAGAATTCTTTAATTAAAGTCAAGTTGATTACTTTTGTTTTACATAATGAATACACAACACGTGTTGACAGTATTAGATTTGAGTATTAATTAAATTTGTTATAATCTTTCCTGTAAAAAAACATGATAAAAAAAAATTGGATTTTGTTTAAAGAAATTCTTGACTGGTTGTAATGATTATGCTTTGGAAATAACACAAACACAGAATGATCATTTGACCGCTCAAAATTGTAAACAGACTAGTGTTTTGACAGTAAAAATGCTTCATTTCATAAACACATTCAAGTGTAACACAGTATGTGTTTCCTATTATATAATCTAGAGTAAATTCCCATGACTTTGATATCTTAAGTTATTAAATCTGAATTTGCTGTACACATGTATATGTAAGTATGGATGCAAAATGATGTGTCTCTTTAATTAACAATGACCTCAGGTGAATTTAAGAACAAATTTCATGTAACTTGAAGCTTTTAAGAAAAGTGTATACCTTTAAATATGCATTTAACATGTCTTACAAAGTATAGATATCATCTCCAGGTAAATATAAAAAAAAGTAATGTGGAGCTTTTAAGAAAAGTGTTTCTGCAGTTAACATGCCCTATAAGTATACATGATTTTGTAAGTTTTTTCGTTTATACATTTCTCTTAAAGCAATATGAGCTGCAACTTTGATGTCAGAAATTTTTTTTGCAAATTAAATTGTAATTAAGTGTTTCAATGACAGAAAAAAGAACGTTTATAAACTTCTGTTGTTCATATTTGCGATGGAAGAACTATTTATAAGCTTTGATTGAAGCAAAATTACATTATTGTCGTCCTGTACAATATTGATTTCTTATATAATACTATATATTTGATTGTACAGAATCCTTTCTTCCGAAACAATTTGATACTTTATTTCTGTCTAATTGATCAAAAAGGTTTAAAATACGTACAAATTTATTATAATAACACATTTCAGCAGCAAAATAAAATTCTCAAAAATGCAGCTCATATTGCTTTAATGGACTCTCCGTAATATAGCTGGAAAACTTTCAATCTTTGTTGAAAAGTAATGAAACTGACAAAAATATTTGATCTTGAGAGCATGTCATAATGTAAAAGGGGGTATGGGGGGGGGGGGGGGTTAAAACTTCTAAATATTCCTTTTCATAGCAGCTACACTGTAGCAGGGATAGACATTAACTTTCAGATTGACTTGCCCTTCGGGCAAGTGATCTCAAACTTTGGCTTGTCCGAATGGTAAACTTGGTTGCCCAAAATAAGGATAGAACTTAAGAAGAAAATTGTTTATTAATGTAAATGTTATGACAAGAAAAAATGTGACCAAATACACTACTGTCAATTTGGCAAGGTGAGGTACCTGAAAAAATTTCAATGCTGCGTTTGTACATAAATGTATATTACCATCCTTGTAAATTTAACCTGTTAACACATACTGCCATGTAGCAATAACCCTCCGTTTTAATAAAATTCATATTTTTAAAAATTATTTTTGGTAGGATTCTCTTGTGAATCGTGATTTTCAGAGATAACTGTGAAGCAACTCTAAAGGAAGATAGTTGCTACGTAACATACATCTTTATCTTGATCAGGATACATTGTGTTACACTGTACTAATATTTTGTGAGCAAATAAATAAACTAATTTTTAATAAGAAGTTAACAAAGATGTTAGACGAAGAGCATATTTACCACGAAAGAAAACAGAATAACGAACCCGATTTTCAAATGAATCCAGAAAGTGGCAGAAACACTACCATCGAATTCCGAATGCAAAAACAATGTCAGTCAGGTACCTGGGGAAAATCAAGTGTTCAATTTATTGTTTTATTTATAAATTAATGTATACTAAATAAAAACGTACATTTCTATAAGAAAAATTCACTTGCCCGTTCGGACAAGTACGTCGACAGTTTCACTTGCCCGAACTGAGAATTTACTTGTCCCGGGCAATCGGACAACCGTTAATGTCGATCCCTGTGTAGTACAAAGTGTGAATGAAGATGCACATACAGTAGAGCTTGTCTAATCCAGACCCCACAGTTTCTATTGAAATTTGTTAGATTGGATTATATTTCAATTAGATAACACTTTAAACAATTGAATATACCTTAATGAACAAACAGTTTTCTTTGTTTATATATAGACAACATTTCAGAATACTTATCATCTGGATTAGACTATAGTTTTACTATATATGCTGCAAATATGCCTATAAACTATAACTATTCTGATTAAAAGAAGGCCTTATATTAGATGAACACTTACATAGCTGCTTTGATCAATACTTATTTCACAAAAAGGAGGGAAAAAATGTATGAAATTAACATGGTTGATACAATTAAACCTTCACCATTTGTCCATTTGTAATATTCATCTTCTGTTCTTAAACTCTTGTTCTCTTCTTAAGAATACCTGATTTATTGAAAATGCTTCATGTTTTACTTAAAAGCAAAAAAAAAAAAAGAAAATTAAACATGTTATAAAAAAAAAAATATATAACCAAACAAGCATTACCAAAAAAAAAAAAAAAAACTTGGGGGAGAAAATCTGTTAAAGTGGTTCTGATGAGCAAGAGTATACTTCTTCAGAAATTTTGAAATTCATGGCCCCTGGGTCAGGAGTTCTGGAGTTGGATGGGCTCTAATATGATCATGCATTGAAATTTTTACTCTGCTCTAAGAGAAGTTACTCCCCTTTGTCATTCACCCATGATAATGAATCACTGTAAATAAATGTAATTGTTAGGTAAATTGAATAATAAAAAAAATAATATACAAGAATTTTTAGTGTATAATACAAAGAGAAGTTTTATAGTTTTGAATGGTCAGGCAGACTTGTAAGTAATAGGTGAATAAAAATAAGACAAAATACTTTATATTTGTACTTTAAATGTACAGGGCAAGAGTATGGGGCTTTTGACGAGTTCTCTTTTTGAAATAAGTTTCCATTGCTTAAGATAGTGGTAGAGTTTAGGTAGCACTGGTATATACAGGCAAGTAAATAAGATCTACTTTCTGAGTTGTTGTTGATTACCAGACTAACTATTTTGTTAATCCCTGATTGTTCTAATTCTTTGTTTTTGAGCAACATATCATCATGCATCTATCAATTTACTTTGTTTTATCATATAGTTATTAAAATGCCAGTCTATGGATCCTTTACAGGGTTGAATTATACTCAGGTGCTCTTGGGCCTCTTGTATATACATGTATACATAATGCTCTGACAACTAGCCAGCTAAGTTTTTCTGAGGCTTTTCATAATGAATGACATGTTCTAGAAGGAAGTAATTGAACTGAAGAAGCAATGAGGAGATATAGATGGGAAAGTGATAATATTTTGATATGGAAAGTCATGACTAGTTTCCACTACATGTACTTGTTGAAGAGGACTTTTTGGCTTTGTACGGATGTATAAGATCCTGAATTGTTCAAAGTCACATCTTTATTCTTCACTGATTGTCTTTAATTATTATGAGTTATTACGTATTAGCAAGAATGAAATTGAATTCAGTTTTTTAAAAATACTTTTATTCCCTCAATAAAATATCAGAAATGTGCATCATAGGTAGATGGTTGATAGCTACAAATCATATACATGTACATGTATATATATTTGGTAGTTAAGATTTATCAATCGAATGTATGTATTGAAAGAAAAAAAAACATTTTAATCTCACTGCAAGAAATGTTCAAAGAGCTATCATGGTTTCTGTCGTGTTATCAGCGTTTATGATCACCAGGTTAAAGTTTTCAAGTCCTTATTTAGCTTCTCATGTTATGAAGCATATACAGGTATGATTTTACCATATTTTTAAGATAATCATTTACTTAATCGAATACTATTCAGATTCTGCACATATATTTAATTAAGGTTATCAGGGTTAAAGTCGTAAATTAAGGTCAAATTTATTCTGAGTGACAGAAAAAATCATGGTATCCCACTTCTAAAAGGACATAATTCTTTATCATTAATTATCTGATATAAAATACTCTGGCATTCATCTTAGGGATTTAAGAGTAGGAAAGGATTTACAGAGAGAAGTTTAAAAATGCAGTTTTCTAAGGAATAATAAATCAACGAAGATTGTGCATTGAGGTCTAGCTATGAAGATAAGCTGAATTTTAGATACATGTACTAAGAAAACAGACAAATTTATAATTAGGGATTACATTTCAGATGGTAAAGGTTTTTTAAATGAAAAGATTATTTAAAATTGTTTTTTTTATTTATTAAAAAAAGGGAGATAACTCTTTAAGGAAAGCTTAAAGTCATAAATTATCCTGAAACATTAATCCTTACATACAGATAGTTATAAATGGAAATTATGTCTAAATATATTGACTAATATAAAACAAGTACATTATCTGTTGAGCATGTGCAAGATAAACAAGATGTGTTTGTTAAACACTGATGCCCCCGTATGGCAGCTTATGGCGAAGGTTAAAGTTTCTCAAATGCGGGCCAAAAGATAAAAAAATGTTAAATTTGAAAGCCCTAGCTGCAACTGTTCAAAAGTTATGGCAAAGATTAAAGTTTTTTAAAAGTAAGTAAAACCTCAAGGTCAAGGTCAAAGTTGTTGGTATCCAAAGGAAGGTCTTGTCACAAGGATTACATATGTAAAGTATGAAAGCCCTAGCACCAACCATTCAAAAGTTATGGCCAAGGTTAAAGTTTTTCGGAAGTAGGTCAAACTCCTATGTCAAGGTCAAAGGGTCAAAGTGGTCAGTATCCAAAGGAAGGTAATGTCACAAGGATTACTAATGTGAAGAGTGAAAGCCCTAGCACCAACCATTCAAAAATTATGGCCAAGGTTAAAGTTTTTCAAAAGTAGGTCAAACTCCTAGGTCAAGGTCAAAAGGTCAAAGTGATTGGTATCCAAAGGAAGGTCTTGTCACAAGGATTACATATGTGAAGTATGAAAGCCCTTGCTCTAACCGTTCAAAAGTTATGGTCAAGGTTTAAGTTTTTCAAAAGTAGGTCAAACTCCTAGGTCAAGGTCAAAGGGTCAAAGAGGTTGATATCCAGAGGAAGGTCTTGTCACAAGGAATACACATGTGAAGTTTGAAACCCCAAGCACCAACTGTTCAGAAGTTATGGCCAAGGTTAAAGTCTCATAAAATTTTGCAAAAGTGGGTCAAACTCCGAGGTCAAGGTCAAAAGGTCAAATATGATGGTACCCAAAGAAAGGTCTTGTCACAAGGAATACACATGTGAAATATAAAAGTCATAGCTCCAACCAATTAAAAGTTATGGGCAAGGTTAAAGTTGACAACAGACAAACAGATAAACAGACAGACAGGACAAAAACAATATACCCCCGGGATCTTTCGATGGGGGGGCATTAAAAACTACAAATAAGGTTCATATCCTCAATGATTTGCTCATGCGACAGAACTACATGTGCTCATGCTGTAAGTTGCTTAATAATACTTTTTAAGTACACTGGATTGGGCTTGCAGATATTTCTCCTTATTGAATTAAAATATTTTTTATTGAATCATTTAGGATAAAATAAATAATGTAAATATAAGGAATAATGTCTGTTTTTTGGTTTATGATGATGATCAATCAGTCTGCTCGCATGATAATTTTATGCAAATTATTACGCAAGCAAACTGATTGATCATATCATAAATCTAAAAAACGTAGACAGTATTCCGTAATTTAAAGCTATTATGAGCAGAATGCCTTAACTACTGTTTTTAATTTTTTTCTGTATTGATCCTTCTTATATTTCTGATGCATGATATATTTACTGTGAATATCATTCAGAATTAGAATATTAATTCACTTTAGGGCTGCACATTCAATCCTTATACTTACAGATAGTTATAAATGGAAATTTTGTCTAATTGTATCGAGTAATGAAACAGAACATGTCTCACAGTTGTACATTCAAATTGGTTGAATTTAGAGTTATTATTGGCCTTAGCTAATGTTTTTAAGTTTTTCTGTATTAATCCTTCTTATATTTGATGCATGATTTTCATTAATTTCTTAGTTGTGAATATTATTCAGAATAGATTTATTTATTTATTTTGCCTTTTTTTTTATTGAATTGTTTTCAGAAAGAAAAAATTTATAATGAATCCAACTGATTTTTAATATTTTCTGCAGACTTTAATATTTTCTGCAGACTTAACAGTATGGCCTTTGAATATTGATGTTATACTATATCTATAGTCAATTTCTTAATGATTGCATTTTTCCTTTTGAGAGGTGTTTGGAGAACTGCTAGAATTGGCTGAGAGGCAGTACTGTAGATCATCAAATTTTGTGACACCTTATTTTTGTGAAACATTTAGTATTTTAAGTGAAAAAAAAAATCATAATTTTTTACGATTATTTTATTATATCTAGCAGTTCTCCAATTGGCCACTAAAATTTAATGATAGCAGTTTGTCATTTGTAAAAACTTTTTCTGCATAATGAATGCAAAGGTACAAGAGAAAACATGGTTTTCTTGCCATTGAAAATTAATCACACAATTGCCTTTTTTGCCTGCTCAAGAAATAGACATTATTTGTAAAGGAAATTGCAGAATAAACTTGCTTCTTGTAAGGATTGACTTGGATATTCAAACAATTTTTGTCATGCTAAAAGCAAAGGAAAAAGTGTCCAAAAACTGGTCACTTGCCAGTTGTTAACTTATTAGGGAGACTAAGCTACATTTTTTGTAATATACAAGCATCTTAAATTCAAATTATAGCCCCAGTGTTAAACAGGGTCACAAAAGGTGAAAGTTCTCAACGTCAAGTAGATTTCCATACAAAAAGCATGTCATTGGCTATTATTTATCAGTTAAGTAATTGGTGAGCATTAAATATGCTTTTTATTGGAATATTGAATTCTGAATTGAAGTTATTTGCTCTTATTTGGAATTGCAATGTCAGTTTGATAGCGTTCATTTTGTCAAACTTTTGATAGCACCATGACTCTTGTGAGCATTGTGGCCTATGGGCCTCTTGTCTATAAACTTAATGCATGTAAATTTTAATGGTCATTTGATGCAACCAGGTCACCCATGACTCTCTTTTTTATTGTGGATTGTATGCAGTGGTGCTTTAAAAGATCATTGGCCTACTTTAAAGGATTTAAAAAACATTTATTCTTTGTTTTCCTTTTTTTTTTTTTTTTTTTTTTTTTTAAATAACAATTATGTTTTTGATAAAGTGTCAGATTGATCCCCAGAATTTGATCCAGGTGTCGAGAGTGTACTACCTCAAAAGGCACACATGATGTCATTAAACGTATTCTAACACTATTATTTGAGTTTTTACTGGTACAGAACATAAGCTAGACATTATGTACCACTATTCATTTCATTGTTGATATTCATTTAAAGTCCTGCCCTTTGAATGGTAAGTTTTGAATTTTTTTTTTTTTGTCCACCTTTTAGGCTCTTGGCTGTTAATCAAACAAATGTGTGTTTTTGTTTAGTTCACGTTTTTAATGATTAATTTTCTAAATGATGATGACAGTTTAAATGAGAGAATTTTAATGTAAAAAAAAAAAATCAACTCTTGGTAGATTTTTTGCATTGAATGTGTAAAAATTAACTTTTCTATAAAAAAAAAAAGAAACATAGCTTGCTTTTGAACTACACTCTGTAATAAGAGCCTATTGCTCTGAAGAACACCTGTTTGTGTGGTTGTCTTTTTTTTAAACCAGGTATGTAAACCTATCACATTAATTATAAAAATCAATGACTAGATTGTATAAAGTCATGATAGTGCTGCACAGGATTAAAATGGATTTACAACTGAACAGGTAGCATATGTTATGGAGAGGGTGGCTTTAAAGTCATTTTGTTAATGATGTGGTTAAAACATTTATCTGTTTGTCTTGTCCTCTGGGGCTTAATTATGAGATTCCTTTGAAATAAATGTGAGGTTCAACATCCTCATTAGCTGTACATGATGAGCAATATTTAAATCAGAAGGCACTGCTTTAAAATAGGTACTAATTATAGACCCAGGACATTTGGTCAATATTTCTCTGTGGCTCAATTAAATATATTTGAAATGTTAATATAAGTAATTTATTGCAGTTTTGAAATAAATTCAAAGGAATATGAGCCAATACTAATTATCAGTCAAACACAGTTTCAAGAAGTTCATGTACTAACATGCTCTAGGAAATACTCCTCTGTGAAAAGAATCGGGTCATACCTTCATGAACTTTCAAAACCAGAAGACATTTTTGATTACAATCTTTAAAGGACTAGCTGTTATAGGTTATGACAGTATCACTGAATTTTTTATTTATTGAGCTAATTGCAAATGAATAGCCAACAATTCCCTCCCTTTTCGCACTTTTATTTGACAGTAATATATCCCGTCCCTTAACATTTAACAATGAATTATAAGAGATTTATTGTTTGTGTTTAGTTTAATGTTACTTCATTTTATGTACATAATTTCCTTATTGCCACTGTACACATATATTAATTACAATCATTGCAAAGACTTATTCAGCATACTAAGGACTCGGTTTTATTTCTCTTTCTCAGACCAATCTAGATGGGTGAACACATCTGGAGGGGACCGTCCAAGGTGAACAAACAAAATTAGAATTCTGATGCAGGTTCATGAAGTAAATTCATAGACTATACATACATCTTGGATGCATATCTAATTTATTCACATGTATAATTGTATGTAAAAATTCAAATTGTCTGCTCTGTACGACATTGAATTTACATATTAACCCAGTTTACAGCATAATGTGCAGTAAAACATTGGTAAACCTTGAACAAAATCTTGAACAGTTTATTAACTGTAAGAAATGCATTTCAGTTTTGAAAGTTCATGTATGTATAACCTGATACTAATCACCCAGTTAATATTTCAAGATAGCACTCAAAAGCAGTGATAACACTCTTGTAACATTCAAACTTTTCAAATTGTCTTATAGGGTTTATTTTGGCTGAAAAAGTAGTTCCAATTCTGACTTAGCTATATATTATTACTCATCATATGTGGTTCATGAGGATATAAATGTAGAATTTCCTTTAAATTATTCTAAAATAGAAATTGTACCTTAATATGTAAATATATTCCTCTAAATGTTCAAAGAAATAGGCACAATCTACCTATATTTATATCTAGGAAGTAATTTGTGTATTTCAGGATATATCAACATATATGGAATTACTTAGAGTTTTCCTAATATAGTTCTAAGAAAATTTTTAAAAGTTTCTTAGAAGTTTTAATGACATTTTGGGAATTACTGCCTTGTGAATTTTCACTTTCATATACCAGGTGCAGATAAGTTAGCAGAAGATGAAATCCACATGATTTTTACTATTACTTGGATATGAAAGAAAAAAAAACACCCAAAAATTAGCAAATTATCCAGTCATGCAGTAATCATATTGAATTTTATCCTTTTTAGGTTATTGGAAAAGTGAACAGAAGATTGAAAGATGGTTGCTCGACAGAACTGGAGTAAGAATGTAGAATTTTTGCTGGCTGCCATTGGGTATTGTGTAGGCCTGGGAAATGTGTGGAGATTTCCATACCTCTGTTACAGCAGTGGAGGGGGTAAGGTGTTCAAATTTCTTAAAATAGCAATGATGCAATGTACATGTATCAATCCTCATTATCTTGATATTTTATTACATTATTATAATTATATTATATCGATATTTCGAATACCATGGATATGTCAAAGTGAATTAGAAATCCCAACCACCTTTATGTATTTAAACCACAATATCTTGAATCCTTGAATATTTTGAAATCTACAGTTCGAGATAACAAGGTTTGACGGTAGTAAAACGTCACTATTTATAGCCAACCTGATGCTTAAGAAAAGATAATTGTTTGATAAGACCTCTGGAAATTTTTCAACCATATTGATGTTGCCTCTGAAAAGTCCAGTGTACTAGCTGCATGGCTTGATGAAATTTCATCAATTTAGACTGAAAGGAATGGGGCTAGCGTTTATGAATATTAAAGTCTTCAATTTTTTTTTTTTTTTTTTTTTTTTGGATGATTTTACATGTTTATTGCCTTTTATATTGCTGGAATCATAGAGTTCTAGATCATGGCTCTTTTGAAAATCTCAGTTTTCTATGGCATCAATAAATGCTGTTGTACTGAAGAAAAAAAATATATTACTTGAAGAAGTTTGACTGCTATTCACAATATGAGTAAAGATTTTTTTTCCAATTCAAAGATTGCAAAAGGAGCACATTTATAATTTTCCCCTTTATGGAAGAAGTCATATTTTAAGGACATGAAGTGCATGAATTGGGACATCGTGTATAGGACAGGACTAAGTTGATCAACTTTGGGAATAATGAATCCTAAGAAAGGTTTAAAAGTCTTTGTTAGAATTATTGATTTAATCTGTGGTATTACTCAGCAGTACTTATATGGATCTAAGTGCATGATATGTTGAAATAGCCAATTGTTTTCAAAACGAGAAAGGAGATGAATGAAATTTCATTGAGTTGTCCGGCTGAGTAAATGTATGGAACAGCATGTTTGCAATAAAATTTTTATGTTCATGGTTCAAAATTATAAAGAAAACCTTACAAAAATTAAATTACATCAGGTGTTTGTTTGGTTTTTTTTTTAAAGAATAAAACAAGTACATGTTGAGTTGATATAAAATCTTAACAATGATTAAAAGAAAATTGATTTGGAATAATGGGTGCATGTACTCTGTGCATCAGAAAAGAATCAGCAAATGTTTTTTATTTAATCATTTGCTTTTGTTTTTGGTAATCAGCTCAGAATTTGAAAGCCTTTTAAGGGGCCATCTTTGTTAGCCAAGGGTTTTAAGTCCACTCTTCTCCCAGGGAGTGGTGTGGACCTAAAATCTTTTAACTTGTGAAGATGTGGGGGTATGGTGTTCAAGTTTTGCAGCAGATTGACTTCATACTTATGGCCAATGTCAGGATATCCACCTGAGATCAAGGTCAGGTTACAGTTCTGAGGGAGAGAGAAACTCTGGAGACAGGCTATCACCTGTATATAGCAATAAAACAAAGAATAATGATATTAAAAAGTACTGAGACAGAAATATCATGTTTAATTTATAACATATATTGAAGACCAACATCAAAATGTGGATACCCGACAACAGTGGTAATCATTATGTCTCTCTGTCAATACTTTTATGTGGCATGATCCTTGGGTACCTTTTAATGGAAATGCTTCATATTCATGACAATAGGTTGATAAAGAAACTTACAGCTTTTAAGGTCATGTTTCTGTCAAATGTCAATACTTTTATGTGGCATGATCCTTGGGTACCTTTTAATGGAAATGCTTCATATTCATGACAATAGGTTAATAAAGAAACTTACAGCTTTTAAGGTCATGTTTACCCTATTAAAAGTCGAGGCCAAAAGGTCATAACTGAGGTCAAATACAATTTTGGTAGCAAACACTGACTGGTTTTGAAAGCAGTTATATATTTTATATATGGAATTGAGTCTGTATGTTATATTTATGTCCATTTTCAGGGGCATTCTTAATTCCATTTTTCCTTATGCTGATCCTATGTGCCATTCCTCTGCTTTACATGGAGTTGGCTGTTGGACAATACACACAGAATGGGCCAGTAGGGGCCTTAGCCAAGATCTGTCCACTATTTAAAGGCAAGTTTGTCAATATTCTAAGACTATGTTGAATGGAATGTTATAATTCAGCTTATAAATTTAATTAAAGTAACTGTTACAGTAGTAGATATTTTCAGAATAGATAAATATACATGTATTAATTTCTTTTATCGAATTCAAGTGATAACATAGAATTAATGTATGAAGAGCAGTGCATTTTCTGTTTAGAAAATTAAATCATATCTTTTGTTGAAATATATATTAGTTACAGCATAACTGTGGAACAAAATTTTAGTACTATCTTATTTTGTGCCAAAGATATTATTGAAGAAAATGAATCTTCCATAATCCAGATTTTTGTTCTATCCACCTCAAAATTCAAACAACTCCTCTTTGTCCAAAGACACGTCGCTATTTCATTAATCTTCACTGAAATCTGATCTTGTCTTTGAGAGTCAACAAAGAAAATTACTAGGTATGTTTGGGAGAAGAACTTATTCACTACTTCTAAATGAGTTAAATCAAGTGTGCATGAGTCTAAGTTGGTACCATTTACACACTTGTTTTAGGTGACGAAAAAGAAAGCTCTTAACAGCCCGCATATAAATTGCCAAATTCTAATGTCATGAAAGCCTGATCTTAGCTCCTGACATTAAGCTGGCAAATTAGGGGGTTACACTATGTCAGTGATACTTGATTGCGCCCATGACAAAAGGGCCTTATGGCAATTTTGCTAAAACAGAGAAATAACGTCATAAAGATATGACGTTGCAGACGGTGAGCGTCGACGCAGATTTTTTTATCTACGTGTTTTACGTTTTGACACGTGTAGTTCACTTTTGTCGTTGTTCTCAACATTGAAATAATTATTTATTTTCACTTATATCTTTAATTCACTTCTTGATCTTCTAGTCCACTGATATTAATCAAAATATTTAGAATTTTATTCGAGACCCGTTTCTTTACTACATGTTATTGTAGCTTTATACGTCTCCAGAAGATGATCTGGGCTATGCATTTCTATACATGTATAGAAGCTTCAGACAAAGTGATTTTCTGGGTAATTGAATATGGATGAACGAATGCGATTTTGATATATAGACAAATTGAAGTTATTTGTTAGACAAGGATATATTATCAAAATATTGCAGAGGAAATCGTTTTCCTGTATAAGATCCGCCCCACCATTCTCAACACATCGATCATGTAAACATTGAAGCATTGGTACATCGTGCATAAATTTTTGTTGTAAAATGCTTTAATTGCCAAAAATTTGAAACTGATCACACTTCTTCCAACAGAAAAGAAAAGTATTCTTGTAAGTTTTCACAAATCTAGCAAAAGTACGAACGAATGACAGACGTGATATTATTTTTAAGAACTATAAATAAAAACAAGAGAGGTAACTCTGACAAGCGAGATACTAGAGAGGTACCAGAGAGGGACTTTCTTTTTTTTTTTTTTAACACCATTCAAAAATCAACATACTCATATAAATTTGCTCCCGTAGTATAAAAAATATTTTTAAAAATCTTACTTGTCATCAGCTAAAATAAACGTTTTAATTGTAAGTATTATATTTATATTTTCTTTAAAAGTATTTTCGAAAGCTCATGGAACTAGTTGCTGTCAAAGTGAAAGAGAAAAAATATATAGAATAAGAAATAGATGCTACATTGAACCAGACTTTCATTTATTTTTTAAATTTTTTTTATTTTTAAATCTGTTACATGTGCATCTATTTATTTTAACATGAAATTATTTTTTAAAATACTTGAATTTTAATTTTTTTCAGTAATAATGATCATAAATTTAAATAAAATGAAATGAAATTTAAAAAATTGTTTCGTCTTATTTTTGTTATTGCCACTTCCGATGTAAGTACTTGAAAACAAACAAAAACTATCGAATGAAATAAAATTGTTCTAATTGTTCTAGCTTAAAAAAAAGTTTACATGTATGTATACCTGATGTGTGTGTGAGAGAGGGAGAGAGAAAGAGAGAGAGGGGGCAGAGAGAGAGAGAGATGTTACATTAAATCCAGTTTATTAATACAATGTGAAATGTGAAACTTTAATGAAAAGGCGAATTTTCAAAAACACAACAATATCGTATTATGAAAAGAAATCTTTATATCTTTTTTTTTCTTTTGCTGTCTATTTATTTTCAGTAACTCGAAAATATAAATTTTGGTACTCGTGTTTTGCATAAAAAAAGTTCAAAGGTTTTAGCTTTATCTGCAGTTTTTAGTCACTTAAAAGTCAAATATATGTAATCTTTGTCATTCATAGAATCTCAGCATTGTATGTCATTACAGTTCTATTATCAATCTAAAACTCGTTTTCTTATTGAAATAATAATCTCAGTTATCGGTTTAGTATGATATTGCTTAACTTGCCGTTGAATTATGTAAACGGGCTGATTTTGTTATTTGGATTTATTGAAATAAATCTTGTTAAGATCAAATTGTATTAAACATGCATTGTACAAATTGAATTAAATGCTAAAAATATACTGCACAAAAGACTAAGAATATGTTTGCAAGTTTTTATTTTTGTGGCAGTGCCGGAGACCGGGGAAGAGGGCCAGGGTCATTTTATATTACCGGGACCTAACTACTTTACAGTGTATCTGTAAAGCTTTACAAGGATAAGCATATCCAATTCTCTGGCATGGGGCCAGAATGGAATTTTTATATTGTAAAACTTCATATACAATAACATTTGAAAACAATAACATTAGAATTTCATACGATAAAGAAGCCGCGAGAAATGGGGGGGGGGGGGATTCTACACACACCATCACATAACAATATTTACACGTACCTAAATGTGTGCCACATCGTAAAAATTTGTCATTTAAAAACTCAGCCAGTCAAGGAATATTATGAACCAGTCGCATTTAAGTGACCGGATATATAAAACTTTCAATTAATTTTTACACCCCCCCCCCCCCCCAGCCGAAAAAATTCTATTTATTAATCTGCATGTCATTGATTCATAACGACAACATATATAATTATAATTATTTATGATTTATTTCTTAGAAAAATCTATTTGATATTAATTTAAAAAAATGACATATTAATTTCATTCAAAGTTCGAATAAAATTTGTTGAAATGACAATAAAATACCCGATATCTATTAATACCCAGTGTATACATGTTCTTCTAAAACCATTTAATTTTACAAAATCAAAGAAAATCGTTTTTCTAGGACGCAGTTTTTCTCATGATTAACTAGATTTGATAGCAGTTAAGTTTCCAGTTCCAGGCATGTGGAGCTCGATCATGATCGCTGTTTGTTTTGAAAATGACCCTGCTCATATACATGTACATAAGGAGAGAGTTCAAGGTGCAGAAATAAATTGAGGAATTATTTCAATATTAATTCAAACCTAATCAAATGACGTATTTGGAGGTTATGGGGTTGGTGGTGGGAAGGCATCCCCCCTGCACACCTAAAATTTAGGAAGATTTTAAAAATACGACAACCCTCGTATGCTATTAAACTCATGTTAACTACAAGTATTGCATGTTTCTATCATTTAACATTTACCCCCCCCCCCCCCAACTCACACACACAATCCAACCATTGGTCATCCTGGATCTGTTCCTTTCATTAATGCATGTGAATTATTATTCATCCATTTGTTTATAATTTGTCAATGCTTATTCAAAATTAATTTTTCAAAAATTTTCCTTGCTGTGACTGAAAAAATGTGTATCATTTCAATTTAAAAAAAGAAGTTTTGTTACCACATGCAGGCAGAAGTCCCTCTGAATTTTTGTTTGAAAATTTTTTATTGAATATTGCTTAACATGCAGTGTATCAACTTAATGTCCTTAAATTGTTGTACAGCGTATACGGTAACTCACTACATTTCACAAATTTTCTGTCTAATTATATTTAGAAAACAAAAACAAACAAAAAAAACAAACAAACAAACAAACAACAACAACAAATTCACTACCCAGCAGCATCTATTTTATTGTTGTTCCCGAGAATTTTTTTTGAAATATTTTTTAACTTCACATTTTGAAAGAGATATCGTTTATACTGGATTCAACCCCCCCCCCCCCCCCAATGACATCTTGTCCTATCGAGAGCCATGCTTAAAATGAGATGATTTTCAAATGAATTCTACAGGTTTCTCTAACGATTATTACACGAGATAAATACTTTGGTTTTGAGAGAATAAATTGATATTGAACAGAAGCCGCTTGCTTCTCGAGTTTTCCTGGCATTCCAGCATAGTGAAATGTAAAACAAACAAACGAACAAACACTCATAATTCTATACACCACTGCATGATGGATAATAGTTAATACAACTATTTATTATCATATTATACAATTATTAAAAGAGACAATGACTCAAAAATGGTTCTGGAAATGCTCAATAACATACATTTATTACCGTAGTAACATTACAATGCAAAGTGAAAGTCATGTTCACTCTGAAAACTTTTGACGTTGGTGCGAAAGTAACATGACGTCATTGTTTACCTGTTAAAGTATCATCGATATAAATGAAGACAAAACCTACTTAGAGTTGACGTAGGGCCATAAAAATTCAGATTTGGCAACTTCTAACCTTGCTCTATTAAAATCCATGAAAAACTTAAAATGTGTAAAAATTGCCATAAGGGCCCTTTTCCCATGGGCGCAATCACTTTTAATTAAACGATATATTTGACACATTGGAATTCAAATCTAATTGCTCATGTCTTGGCTACAACCATTCATGCTAGGTATTCGGGGAGAAACGGAGCTGGATTAAGGGTTATCGTAAATATAAACTAAGAATATATAATTCTGTGGTTCTGTTTTTATATTCAATTGATAAGGAAAGAATCTATTCTTTTTACTTGTTATTTGATACATATATGTTAATCCATTTTGTCTGATTTTCTTTGTTATTTTAATTCAAATGACAAGTTTCTTAAACTCAAATGCATGTATAATTTCGTACTATGTCAAGTTTCAGTCCAAATAGAGAAAATCTCAATAAATAAAGGACCACAATTAGATATATTAGTATGCAAGCATCCTCTTGTGTTGTAGATACAAGCTTGGGTAAGGCCATATTTTACATGTAATTATATATATGGGAAAACATCTTTAAAAATCTTCTTAAGAACATGAACAGCAGGGCTGCAATTAGTCATTTTGAATGTAAGCACCAATCAGCATGTAATTTAGTTTCAGATTTGTTGAGAAATCCCTACATGGTCAAACCATCATGTCTATCTACTTTTCCATGACAGAGCCTGTGATATTATTATATCAGGCTCAGATGAATGATCTTGTGAATAAAAGACGTGGTATAAAAATAAAATCAAACTATTGATAGGAATGGTTTTTAGCCTTCAGTACATGTATATGGTTACCATGGTGATTATAACCTACATCTTTGTCAACATGACAATTATTTTCAATCCAGTTATGAAAATCATTAATGATAAGGTTTTTTTTTTTTAGATTTAAGATTTTCACCTTTGAATTCCCTGAGAGCAGAAATATCAATAACATTTATCTGATTCCTGATTTCTTTATCTGTCAAGCATGTGTTGACTCGGTGACTGACCCGTAATTGTTGGGCAAAGTTTGCGGATACTAATAAAGTTCACTGAACTTGTTGAGTACATGTCGTGTGGAAAGCATAGCTAGTTCATTTAAAGATGAGCATTTACAGACAATGACATGCAACCTCTAGAGATTTTAAAATGCTGTAGAAGAAAATATGTACAACGTAAATTGACTGTAGTTTTTATGGCTAAAGAACAGAGTAGGATAGTAAAATAAAATAATCTGACAATGAAAAAATTTCCGCAGTTTTAATACATTATGAAGAGATATTTATTTTTTAAGCATTGTTATATATGAAATGTGAAGATAATGAACACTGATCAATCTCAATAGTCAATTTAAACAATACAAATTATGAGCAGAGCCAACATGGACCTCTGAAAACAGGTTTGAGAAAGAGAAAGAAAAAAGGAAAAGGGAGAGAGGAGTGCTGTAGGGTGGAGAAGACATAGAAAAATCTTTTTTCTGGTGATTCCTCCAATCCTCCCTCCCTGCCCTAAAAGGAATTTTGCATGGAAATATTCAAGAACCTGTAAATACATGCATGTTGGCACATTCCACAGTGATAGTTATATGTGTTTTGACTGTATTTTTTAGGTGCTGGATTGGCCACTGTGGTGATTTCATTCCTCTTTACCACTTACTACAATGTTATCATTGCCTGGGCCTTCTACTATCTATTCAACTGTTTCCAGGCAGTGCTGCCATGGGTTGGATGTAACCATGACTGGAATTCCCCCAACTGTTGGGATGGCACTACCCATCAGAATTTCACCAATGGAACCACCAATTCCTCCTATGTGGCAGCATCCGTTAAACCAAATGGAAGTATTTCCCCCACAGAAGATTTCTATCAGTGAGAATTATGTACACTACAGAGCTGTTTACTATTACAGAAATTCCATAATTGTCCAGGAATTTAGTTTCAAAATATGGATTAAGGATTGACCTCTAGAAATTACACTTCTGGGATATCTCCAAATTTTATTTGTCATAGATCGTATTAGCTTTAGAAATGAAAAGCACCACTTTATATTCAGACAAAACGGATAATAGTGTAACAATCAAATGTGAGTTATTAAATTATCCTTGCTGATGAAAATTAGATTTATGGTATACATATTGTAGTGCCAGTTCTGAAGAACGTAAACACAAGTAAACTGTTTGCTTTTCCCATCTCTGCAGTTTAACAATGGTTATAAGTTTTGAAGTGTATTAGAGATTTCATTTTTTTTTGGTCAAGGTGAAAGTGAAAGTCAGGGATAGAGTTTCATTTTAGATCAAGATTAATTTTTAGAGTTAATGGTCTGAGTAGCCTGTTTCATAAAAAATCTTAAGTTTTTGCGTAAAATTTTAACATAAGAATATCTTACATGAATTTTAAGTGTTTTTCATAAATGCAATCGTAGCAGAATACAGATTTTTTTTTACGACAAACTTTTCTTAGCAATGATCTCAATTACACTTTATAATCCTTTAAAAAAAAGGAGTTAAGAATAAAAATAAAGCAAAATTTTCAACTCCTGAAAGTAAAACAAACGTTATTGGCAACAAATAGAGAGTGCAATCAGTTGGGAAGCAAGAAATCTGACATCACAAACAAAAGTAGCTAAGGTCATACAGAAATCTTAAGAGTAACTGCCATTTTAAATATTTTGCAAACTACATGTATTTCATTTCGTTTTTGGACAACAGCTAAGAAATATTTTAAAATGCTGTTGTAGTGTGCATAAAAAAGTTCGATTTAACATGTATTTGGTCTTTATCTGTTATATTTTTATGCCCCACCTTGAATATGGCCGGGACATATAGTGTTAATGTCCGTCTTCTGTCCTTCCATCCTTTCATTTGTCCTTCTGTTGCACTTTGCATTTAGCTAAGTTCAAAACTCAATTTCAAAGAAACTATTCAAGATATGAGGGGCATTTGAAAAGTTCTGAGAACTGTCTGATAAAATATTAACCGTTTAACAGTAATTACTTAGTTTGGTATCATTGGACAGATCACAAAAGTATACACTTATTATGACGTCACTTTGTAATTTTTATTACGTAATGACTCCGAAAATGATGTCAGAATCTCGAATGTCTAGCATACTGACCATAAAAATGACGTAACAAGAGACACAATTTCAGTGAAGTAAAATTTTAAAGTCAACTTTTGTTCCTTACTCGGATGCACGCTAACGGACTCAACTACCAGTTGGAAGAATATTTACATAGACTAAAGTCTATCATATGGAGGTCATATTCAGGAACTCTTGTAGTTCTGAGGTGGTTTAAGAGTGTGTCAAATATAGTATGTAATTAATGAATCTCGTGCAAAATATTGGGCAAAAAAGACGATGCTGTGAGAAAAACACAAAGTTTACAATTACAGGAGAATAGTGGACGGTGTTACAAAATTTGCTGGCATTCATTCGTCAGGTGTTATAACTCACCGTAACTCGATATATTTGAAAATTTTAAATCATGGAAAATAAATAAGATTGTACAGGGCAATGAAACTCAGATTTATTTTTTTGAGTCGAAAATCAAAAGCAATAGTGAGTTTTGGATTGCCTAAGTTGAAATAATATGAAAAAATATGCAAAGAAACTTGTCCGGGGGAAGACTTTTGTACGTCTTATTTGTAAACAGAAAGAGTCCTGATACTCAAGATACAATTGTGGAAAACTGCATTATTACAGTTTTATACAGAATATCTTTTGTTTAATACAGTGGAGAGCTATATGATAGACCGAAAATCCAGCTATATCATATAAATAAAAATCTTTTATGAACGCCTAAGATAACATTACTGTGCTTATTAACCAAGCAAAAAACTAAAATATGGAATTGCTGATTTACCGTACCATTTTTACAATCTTACTCTACCTCCATGCACATTTTCTTTGAAATATCTTTCCAAAGAAGCCTTTCACAGCACTTTTTCAATGTTCTCATGTAGACAAAAAACGTGACTTTTCAGTTTGCTAAACATTCGAGATTCTGACGTCATTTTTGGAGCTATTACGTCATAAATATAAGTATATAAGTAAATGACGTTCATATAATTGCAAATTTTCCAGCTCTTTTAAATGATTTAAACTTATTAACTTCTGTGAAATGGTTAATATTTTAGCAAGCAGTTCTCAGAACTTTTCAAATGCCCCTCGTAATTTTATCAATCTTCATATGCTGATACATATTGATAAAACCTATTCAACTGCATCAACATTTTTTGACCTTGATCTTTCCTTTTGACCTTGACCTCACTTTTCTTAAATTAGTGTTTAGCTCAGGTTTTAATAAACCATTCAAGATATTTTTATCAAACTTCATATGCTAATACATACTGATGTAAGCTATTAAACTGCAGCAACATTTTTTGACCTTGACCTTTCCTTTGACCTTGACCTCACTTTTCTTAAATTTGCATTTTGCTCAGTTTTAAAGAATACATTTATATCACATATTTTTATGTAAGCTTATGCACTGATACAATATTTGGTGAAAATTTATTGTCTATATTCATTTCTTTTTAGATTTTAATTTTATAGAAACTTTTTAAGATATTCTCATTAAACTTCATACACTAATACAAATTTTCATGTTGCATTACTAAAATACCTTGGACAGGGCATTCATGTCCTATGGACATATTTCTAGTTATATTGAAACTGGCTCTTAAATACTTACAAGAGGGTTCAAGCTTTTACACTTAAGAAACTATTAAGAACTTTTGTGAAAAGAACAAAATCATAAGTTTTATTTTATGATGAAAATTAATTGTAAGATTTTTGTGCAAAGGTCTACAGAATTTACCCTTACTAGAGTTTTCTATCGATGAGGACACCAATCTCATTGAAGTTCAATCTGTGTACTATACCTTTATATTAATTCCTTTTTGCATACAGAAGTAGAAGCATTGATTTTTCAGAACCTATGTACTAGAAAAGACAAAAGGCATTGAAGAGGTTGGAACCATTAAATGGGAGCTTGCCTTAATCCTGCTCTTGTGTTGGGTGGTTGTATATTTCTGTATATGGAAAGGTCCTAAATCAACTGGAAAGGTGACTATAATCAAATTTCAGAGGATAATCAATTTTTTAGCTCACCTTGATGAAGTCGAGATGAGCTTATGCTACACCCTCGGCTTTGGCGTCGGTGTTAGCATTGGCATCCCAGTTAAAGTTTTAGGAGCAAGTTCCATTCCCAAGT